>NW_023998493.1:1302345-1370205 GCF_014805625.2 Glossina fuscipes | reverse complement strand
GTTTGAAATTTATTACGAAATTGTATAATCGAAGTTTTTCGAACAGGAACGGTTTCAGGTGTAGGTATTAGCTGTCCAGTGGTAATATCATTCGCAAAGGTTTGCTTCGTATCGTCACATTTTTGCTTAGCCATTTGGTAGTCACCAGAGTCAAAAAATTTTTGCCCCTTCTGGAAGCGTTTCTGCAAGAATGCTGTGTTGCCCGAAGAACTTCCCAAGTCTATCGGATACTTTGATTTTAGTTTCTCTTCTTTCAGTTCTGTAGTTTCGGTCATTTCCTCTTGAACTACTGACGGCTGATTACCACTTGCTTCCGAACAGTTCATCGTTTTTCGAAAAGTATACACACGTAAACCAATAAAGCTTTTTTAAAATTGTTTCTTGATTAATTTGTTATCAGGTCCACGCAAATTTTCTCCAAATTTATAATTTGAATGATTGATTGAATGTTTCTTCTTCTTCTTTTGTGAGTCAGCAAATCAACAACAGATGACTTGCAGAGTTGAGAAAAAAGAGGTGCAATATGAGCACGAAGTTCTTTCTTTGAATCTTAATAAAGGTAACAGATGGCTTGATTGTAAACGTTACGCATATAAATATAAATATTTTACGTGTTATGACGTCCGCCACGTAACTGGAATCAATATTATCTCTCTCGTGCTTCGAATTAATTTTCTTGTGCTATTTTACATCTCGGCTTTTCAAACGAATCATTTTCGGATTTTCTTCTATGAATTAAAGTTCCCTAAAGTTTGGAGCATTTTCAACCAAACGAAAAGCCTCCAAAACTTGCACCTTTGATATTCTTTCACCTTTCAATAAACTTAAAAGACTTTTCTTTAACACTATACAGTTAATTTAAATCAATTTCCGCAGTAGCAGTAGAATAATATGTAATCTACTTGGAAATAGTCAATATTCTTTAACATTAGTTCCACTCTTATGCAGCACCAAACCACAATGTTGAGAGCAAGTGATATGTAAAAATTGTTTTATAAGGTTATGATTGTGTTATTTTTGGCAATTGCAAGTGCTCGTTTTCGTTCCCATATTCTGCATGTGCACTGTCAAGTATGAGATCTAAGGTTATTTAATCTAACCTATAACTAAAAAACTTTACATGAATTTGTGTTAACAGGGGAGTATACCAACTATAGCTCAATTAAAAGCAAATTTCAGGTACGAGAACACAATTTCATTTGTTACATTTCATCTATTGATTTATCAACTACACTATAGCTATAAAGCCAAAGGTATTGTGAGGGCCTTTCGCTGGGGGTGGGGTAGCTCAGCGGCCCAGGAAAACACAAGAAATTTTATATTCGCAAGGGATCTTTATTTCACTCTTTATTCTATAATTATCGAAACGCGACCGACTCTCGCGGGAGTCCAGCCTCGACCAAGTCTCAAATCCGACTCCAAACTAAGACTAACTCTAAATTATTCTAACTTATTCTACTCTATCCTAGTCTTAACCTATTCTTCTTCTACTCTTAATCTATTCCTATTCTATTCTTACCGTATTCCTACCCTAATCTTATTCTATTCTTATTCCCTATCCCACACTAGCTTACTCTCTAACTTAAACTAGCTCTCTCCCCCCACCCAGAGACGGAGAAACCGTTAGGCCAAAACGAGGGAGGAATTTCTTTTTTCTCACAGTTCTCACAGTATATTACCTACTTACGTAAGTACATTTCATGTGCAAAAAAAAATTATAACATAAATGAGTATGCAAGTCAACTAGATGGATGTTGATGTAATCAGTTTGCTCCATAAACTCCGTAATTATCAATTTCAAATATACACTAAAAGTTTAGCAGTGCGGTCAACTTTCCTCTAAACTTATTCAAAAAATCAGCAAAGGATTTCAGACTTAGTGGTAATGCGGTAATTCCAATAGCTAGCAACACGGACGGTAAAAGATTGCCAGTCTGATGAGTTAGATAGACGGTAGCGGTATTAATATGAAAGACTTTTTATTCGATCTAGAGAACTGCAATCGTTCAATTAAAAGGCTTGAGAACCGAGTTTGAATGATTTTGTGGAGATAGATAAGCAACATGAATTTTAGATGCTTACCCTTTAGATGTTTACCCTTAAGAGGCAGATATAGCTTTAGATTTTACAGTTTTTAGAACGTAAAACGAAGTTAAACACAGACGGTGTGAACATGGGGGTCAAAGTTAAGTTTGCAATCGAGAGTTACCCCAACACATTGCATTGAATCTACAAAATCAATGCAATACCTAGATATTTTTATATAGATGTTGAATGACCCCACAACAGAGGAAAATTGAAGAAGAATGTTTTAGTTTTAGGCAGGGTAGGAGGCTAATCGGTCGAAGATTACAATTTCTTTATGAATATAGTTGAAACGGTATATAAAGATTCTGAATAAAAGAGGGTCAAGTGGAGGTAATTTGTTTATGTACACCGGAATCTGTCTAAAATTAGTGGTTGTACCTGTTCTTAAGCTCCTATTCCCAAAATGGTTGAAATCTTTCGAAAAAAATAAAAAACTACTCTTCTTTAAGTAGTAATTATATTCGTACAATACATACAAATATACATATATTTTGGAAATTTTTACATTTTCATTTGAAACTATGAAATTAATAATATTTGAAATTCTAACTTTGGCATTAATTCCGATTATTCTGGCGTCAAGAAGTATTCAATTTTTTCAAGATCCTGGTAAGACAATCCTCTGATCTCTTCGCAAAAATGATTTATCCATTTTTAATTATGTGTTTAGAACACCCTGGAAAATGTGTTATTGATCGAAATATAATTTTAGCACCTGGGGAAGAAATTTCAACTTCAGATATTTGTGGCTTAATTAAATGTGCTCATTTCGGCGTAGCTTTGATTACAGGGTAATTAATTGTTACTAGGTCTATTTGAAACACTTTCAATTAAGTTATTGCCGCATCCCTTTTTCAGATGTATCACTCAAGGTGTTCACCCAACATGCAAAATTCTTGGCTACGTAAACCGTTCAGCTCCCTTTCCGTTGTGTTGCGAAAAGAAAATTTTGTGTTGGTCTGATTAAGTCGAATAAAATTATATTGACATAAACCGCCGATGAATAGTTTCGAAACTTTGGAAATTCGTTTATATATACAATTGAAGACACTTCTCACTGTGCCGTCGCCAAGCAGTGCTCATAAAAATATATTTATATTAAAAATTTCTATCTAGAGTTTAACTTTTCAGGAGGTTCAGATTCATGAATCTAGTACAAAATTAAACCTAAACTAAGTCGTTGATGACGTCCGAGTGTTGTGCGCTTCAATTGATGTTATGACATGGGCATATATTTCATGCGCCTAACATTTATACCTATCGAATTTACGAATACGGGAATAAAACTCAAGGAACGAATAAAAAATATGTTATCTTGTAGTCAATTTCTAAGGACCTTTATTCTTGCCCGTTTATTGCTGCCTTGAAAGACACCAGAATATTTAAAGCCATTTAGGTTATAAGAGACTTTAAAATAAAACTTTGTAACTTGGGTAAGCAAGTTATGTTTGATTGTGATTGAATTTTTTATACCCCTCGCCGTTGTCCTAATTTTGTAAAACCATTTTGTGGAAATTTACACCGCGTTTCTGTTGTAATTTATGAGCAAGGCGTAAGAGAGTGGGAAACCAAAAGTGTTCACAGTTTTTGTTATGCAGGTGTGTGACTATTGTAAGCGTGTTCTTCGTTCACTTTCAAATTCTTTTGCAAGTTTGTAGGCGATATTTTCATATTTTCAAAAGGGGGAATTCGGTGCTGATCAAAAATATATACACTTTGGGGGGCCTTTGAAGTTTTCTTCTAGGTGCTGCAAACGTTCGGACGTCATCTTTCGGTGATAGAAAAAAAAAGTATTCGTCCACCCAGCGAGACAACGAGAATTAACAACTACTTTAATATCTCTATGTTTTGATTTGAATACGACTTTTTGGTTTATTTTGTATGTGTTTTATTATGTTTAGGTGGACGCAAAGGTAGATTCACAAGCCTAAAAAATCTGCGGTGATAACTATGACATCGAACGCTTAGCTCAAAAGACAAAAGAAGGAAAAGTGCGAAAAGTAATCTCACATTCCGTTATTTCTTTGATATTGCTTGTAATAAAATTAAATTGGTTGCTATGCTACTTTATTGGGAATTTATAGCTTAGGCATTTGCCGCTTATTTACTAAAGTGCTGGCCAGTGTAGGCAGAAATGCAGCTAAGGTTGAACGGGGGAAATTGTTCAAAGTTACACGATTTAAGGATTCGCAAAAGCAAGTAAGCGCAAATCAATTCCTATGTAGGGAGAGAGTACAAGAAAGTTATATTCAGCTGTGGTCGAATCTCTTGCATCAACTATTTTTTTTTTGAAACAGAATGTACAAAGTTTTATTATTGTAGTCTACTAACAACGAGCAACAAAGCCAACTTTTTTGAATTTTAAAAGCAAAGAAGTTTTTAGCTCATGTTACACTGTAAACCTGCCCCATTTTCCATATTAATCTCTGAGCAAGAGATTCCAGTATTTTTGCTAAAAGTGAATCCGATGTCATTCCTACGATTAGGAGAATACAAGAACGTAGACGGACAGACTGTCGGAGAGACAGGTCTAGGTCGCTTCGGAATTCGATACTGATCGGGAGTATATGTACTATTTATAGGATCTCGGAAATCTCTTTTCTTAGACTTGCAAACTTCTTTACAAAATAAACACATACCAAATCCTTCGGTGATGGATATAATAAAAGTTTTGTATTTATAAAGTACCTATATCGTTCGTATATAGCACGTCTCTCGTGCATCTATATAAGGTCTTCCCGCGTACTATAAATTTCCGATGTCTATATAATAATTTCTCAAGTCATTTTTCTAAGAACGTTTAATATATGTAACACCAGTGTTTCCTCCCCTTCGGCTAGTTAGTTTGAAAAAATCTCTTTGTTTTCATGGTTTAGTATTTGTTTATTTCCCATTTTTCAAGAGCATAGAAATAAGTTTCTTTCGATAGTGCGTATTATTATTAGGTTAAAATAACCTAAGCGATGATATTGAAGCGAATCGCGGAAGACAATAAGAAACTATTTATGGGCAAGGTGATCACCTCTTGGGCAAGACGAAAGAGAAAAAAAAGCGATTAGCGATAAATTTGTTCCCATTTCTCTGAATAACAGCATTGTGGACTGGATCAAGAAAAAAAGGAACTGTAAAAATTGAAAGACTTATTAAAATTAAGGATCTTGCCGTTCTTAAGTAAAGAGAATTCCGTTAATTTCTAATGATTGTCTGAAGCGGGTTCACACACAAAACTCTCAAACGTACCGTATTATCATTTTAACATCTTCCTTTCGAAAGAGTAACATCAAAAGGGAGGATCATCGACATCTAATATTTCTAAAAGCCTAAAATTTTTGAAATTACTATAAATTAAAATTTTTCAACTTTTTATGAAGGTACCCCAAGCTTAAACCTGCCTGTATTTTTTCGCTAAGAAAGTTCACATTTCACGAAAACTTCTTACCACCTTAAAATATAGTCCAAAAATGTCACTTGTAACACACCATCCAATTTATGTATGTTAAAGAGGACTCATAAATGTTTCTTACTTTTTCTCGTGCCATATGGCATTTATTTCACTGGGACGATCTGGGTATTCTAAAATCTAAGTCAGTCCTGCTGCCTTTTAAAAAAGGATCACGGCTTGATAAAACAAATCTTATTGACTTAAAAACTTATTTCGGAATCAAACCTGTACTCCAATGAAAATGCAGCGCATTTTGCACCTAAGTTTATAAAGTGTAAGATTTAAGGGACTTAACCTCAATAATAAGTAACCGCATCATAAATTATAGCTTTTAAATCCCTTTTAACGGGAAGAGAGCTCTGATGAGAGGAGAGACCCAATAAAACAAAACTTTTATGTTTACTGATGCGTTCCAAAAATCATATTAAGTTTTAATGAATTGCAATATCAGCTGGAAGTTGATAAACATAATAATCAGATCTTTTGAAAAAATATTGCTTTTCGGATTTCGGAGAACTGGTAGTGATTTTTAAACGGGAACGAATCGCAGTTCAGTTTGAAGTCCGAGTTTTAATTAAGCTTTTATTAGCATACAACGTTTCAGGTGTGGGTATCTCCTGCCCGACGGTTACTCCATTAATCACACCGCAGTTCTGCTTGGCCATTTGGTAATCACCAGAATCAAAAAATTTCTGTCCTTTTTGTAGGCATTTGTGTAAGAATGCAGTAGTATTCTCAGCAGTTCCCGGATATTTCAGCTTCAACGCTTCTTCCTCTAGCTGCTGCAATTTGTACATATTTACCTGCTCTCCTTGAGCATCTTCTGTTAACGTGTTTGGATTAACGTTTGCTCCAGTCGATGTCATTTCTAGGAAAAGTCTACGCAAAGAAAGCACGTGTAGGATTTACACCGGTTTTATAATTTTTATAATAAAACGACGCTTTCTGCACAAGAGTTGCCAAAGGGCAGTATAGCAGGAAAATAAGGCGTAGGTTTTCGTTGCTCGTAGTTTAGTAGATCAGCTGGGAGGTAATCACGTATAACAAATTTAATTCCGACTTGGGACCATTGGGGACCACTCACTTAAGGTCAATCTTTATACTGCGCAAAATCTATTCAGTACCATTATCCATTTGGCAACGAATTTAGTGCAATAGATACAATAGTAGGATTAGCTATTTGCAGGATTTTATCAGAGCTTTAAAATCTCGTATCGTACTGACGGAGAAAAACACATGATATTGGCACGTTGAAGAAGCAGAAAATTAATTTGTCTTACGTGACGATACGACGATACTTCTAATGATGTTAAGCAGATGAAAAGTGCTGACTCGAATAATTCTTATCGAATTTTTTTTTTCTTATCCTATACCAGTAAATGAGATGCAGTACTAGTAACGGAGATATTAAGTTTATGCGGAGGTATGTGACACGCAGAGGGACCTGAGCTAGAAGTTTTTATTATGCCAATCGATTCAGAATATGACTCTGGAGGCTGTAAATCCGGCTGATATCTGTCCATGTATTTTTGTGTTTAAACTACATGTCGTTGAGACACTTTGATGAAATTTGGTGCCACTGACTTGCTTTGACGTAAAGATGAATGCTATTGATTGTGGTTTGCATTCTTTTCTCTCGAAGTTCTAATTGTGAAAACTTTGGACCGGCTGCTGCACTTTTTTGAACCTTCTTTCATATAACCGTTCCCAAGAACCAAGTGAAAAGATATAGTTTTTAATATTTCACGGAGAAAATTGGTTCATAATAGTAAATTGGCATAGAAATGAACCTTACCGAATTTGGACTCTGTAGGACTAGTTTTCGGCTTACATGAAAAGTGTGCTTTCGCATCAAAATAACATGTAGCTTATGGTATATCATTACTAAAACGTGTTAGTGATTGCGTCAGACCGACTGGTGTACGGTATCTAATAGCCAGCCTTAACCGAATATAATCTTCTTACTTAATGTGCATATGATGAAATGGAATTCATTTGAGTCTATTTAAGAAAAAAATCGGCAGAATGAACGAAGTTACAAAAGTAATATACACCTAATAATTAGGCGAGGAAAAATGTGATGGAAGAGATCAAATGTAGTCAAAATCAATTAATTTCATGGTGTAGCGAACTGCTGGCGTATGATAGAACACTAATAATTGCAAATCGTATAAACCTTGATACTTAGCAAGGAAAAGAAATAATGTCTTTTCGTATTTTCAGAGACTGCATATGTTATCTGTGAGCAAGGTTTCAAAAAATCCAAAATCAACCTCTACATGATAATTATAAAAATATTATAACTACATAAGTATATACTAACAGAATTAAATTAAATGTTTTCTTATCAGCAATCCCCTGTTTCTTTAAAATTGCTGCGGTTTAGGTTGTGTGTACATATGTTACTATAATTTTGCAATAATCATTTCATTATCAATCGTTCTCAAATAAGGATGAAGACCTTTTTACTCTTAACTATAATTTGTGCGATTTTTGCATTTGGGTTTGCAGCCGAATCGAGAGGATTTTATAAGGATCCCAGTAAATAGTCTTTCTTTTCTCAGATTGAAAAGCTGAACAAATTTAGATAAATAAATAATATTGATATGTACTTATTTAGGATACCCTGGTAAATGTTATATAAACGAAAATTTGATATTATCAGCTGGAGAGCAACGCCGTCATACCGATTATTGTGCGAGGGTCATATGTGGCGGTGAGGGTTACACTACAATTCAAACGTAAGTAATAGTGCATCTTATTTCTAATTTACTGGTCCGGTGTAATCATTTCACTCTTCTAGATGCGGCGTTCAATCTGCTGAACCTCCTTGTAAATTGGGTGACTATGTAAATCCCGATGGCGATTATCCCGATTGTTGCGAAAGGAATGTTGTATGCTAAAGAAAAATTGAAAGAATATTATTTATTGTTGTTGTTATTTTAAATACTATACGCATTTGTCGTTCAAACATATTTCAATTTTTGCACTTTTCCCTATAATTGTTAGATAGGAGGTTTCTACAAAATTATATAATTTGGAAATTCTTGGAATGTTCTTTGATATGTTTACAATTAAGAGAAGGCTGTGAATTTCGTTTTTACCCAACGTTGAAACTTATGTGATCACTTTACGTACTTTTTGTGTGATTTCTTTCGCATGTATATATAAATATATATATATATATATATATGTACATATATATAAAATACTTCTCAGTTCTATTTCAACGCGTGACATAAATACAAGCGGCAATGAAGCATTTAATTTTTTTGATAATTTTTGTAAGCGTTCAAGGTTTCACTACAATTACTAGAGGTGTTTATAGAGATCCTGGTAAATATAGTTGTGTTTAGAAGTGTGCGGTCGAAACTGAAAAACAGTTTCATGTTTTTATTTTAAAATTAGATCTCGGCATTTATTCTTGTTCGCATTGGTGTTTTAATAAATTAAAACTAGAACGTAAAAAAAGACAAATAGAAAAAATTTTCTTTGCCCGACATAAGATTTCAATAAGACAATAAGCACACGGTAAAGAGTTCGTTATAGAGTGAGCTTGTTTAAAGATGTAATATTTACGTGGCGAACGTAGGCACATACAAAACACTACAATCAAAACTCGGTAACTTTATTGAAATTCAGACAAAAATCAAACACAACGAGATCGCTTTCAGGTTTAGCAAGAAAATTTGGACATAGCCGCGACTTCATTATGCTCGATTACGTTGCTCTCTACATAGTCGAGTTGCATTCTAAGGCCTGCAAAGAGGAGCAGCTTCATTGTGTAGCGCCATACAAATCCATGTCTCTTTGGCCTGCGGCGTCATGACCTTTTTTACTTGATACGGCAATCATGTGTTGATGATTTGTAGCATTTTTAAAAGAACAAGAATACAGCATCTTATTGGTTTGGAAAAATTTGCATACGTTTTTGTAGTTCAGTTACAGAAACAGTTTTTATCTATAATATTGAGGATATAGAAAGCGATCGATCTCCATGGTATTTTCAAGATAAATTCGAAAAATTCGTTTCCCTTATGCAAAAGCGGAAGCTAATTTTCAGCTATGCACCACTACGATGTCAACAAGATAATGCCGATCAGCTAGTGGCTTCAATGAAAAGTTGATTTCTTGAAATTATTTATAGTTAATTTATGAAAGAAGCTTAATTTTTTTTTGTTAATTTCTGAATGATATTTAGAGCACCCCGGAAAATGTGTAATTAATGAGAATCTTATATTATCGGCTGGTGAAGAAGTTTCAAATCCTTATGTACCATGTGGTATCATAAGTTGTTGCAATAACGGTCATGTTATATTTCGTAGGTACGAATTATAAAATTTTTTGTGTCGAAAAACATAGCTATATTAAATTTTTATTTTATTTAAATTAGTTGCAATTGAACCCATAAGAGATTTCATCGCATCCGCATAAAATCCGTTGACGCTAACCTTTAGAGGAGACAGCGCCAAATTATGCCAAGAAGAGTATAAGAAAACTTTATATTTTTTTAGCCACCTAACGTTATCGCGTGCGTAATGAGATCTAGAGCAAATAGTGGCCGTTAGTAGCAAGGAATAAAAAGATTCAATTTTGCAATTATATCGCATTTTTAAATTGTTAAAATTTTTGTTGTTTCATACTAAGGCATGGTAAGGGTAAAATTTCAGTATTTTTTCAGGAGTTTTTGAAATGAATACATTCTTCCATTCCTTTTCATAGAGGACGTGGAATATATCTCCGATGAGGAACATCCCGAACCTTTCTTAATATCTTCCGTTCGTAGGTAGAAACACGACGGTATACCAAATTTCATTAAATTATTTCACAAATTGTGACTTGGGACTTGTAGTATGAACTTAGGGAAACAAAATGGATAGATAAGTTAAGATCGGATCAGAAAGTGGTTGCAAATCGTCCTTCTGAGTGTTGTATAAATCTCTATACACTGTATACAAGGTATAAACGACCAGTTCAACGCAGCCAAGGATACCCTATATTTCATATCTTTGACCTTTTTCAAAAAAAAAGTTCGGGTTCACATGAATTTAGAAATATGTCAGTTTTTGCTAATCGTGGTAGAATTAACGCACAAATTAAGCTGATTTTCGAGTTTAACTTGTGTCGAACAAACAATTTGAGACGAGGAAAGTTCGTCTAGGCAAAGTTTTGAAGTTGAAGTAACCATAATTTCATTTAACGTGCAATACGCAAACAGACAGACATTATATTGCTCTCGATGTCCAACATGATTAACAATATACGATCTCTATGACGTTTGTGGTTGCTGTAGGTAAGTGGATATAAATATAAACTTTTTAATTTATGATAAAATCAGTGGTTTGTTGCTGAGTTACACTGAATGGTCGATGTATATGTATGTTGAATTTTTAGGAGATCCATCTTTATTTTTTCAAGTTGAGATTTTATTTTTTATTTGTTCATAAAGTAAATAGATATAGTAACCCTCGAACAATATTCATAATACCTCGAAGTAAGCATTTTTGATTGCTATCATCGCGACGACCCAGCGATGTTCTCTAACCTGAACGTCTACAGGCATTGCTATTACTAAAACTTTCAATTAAATAAAATTACTAAACAAGAAACTTGAAATGGTAACGTGTTTTAAGGCATTCCTTTATCGAAAGCCTCATAATCGCCCGTTGATGTGACCATTATTAGTAAAATGATCAAGAATGGCGCTTACCTTTGATTAACTTTGACTTCTTGCTTGTTTATTGTATTTTTAGTATACGCCATTGTCATAATCGACATCGTGTATAGTTCAGTATATGTTCAACAAGACTGTTTATCATTTTAGCTTAGCAAGACAAATACTTCAATTAAAAATGCCTTCGGAACTTGACATTCAAAATAAAGTCAATTAAATTCTTTCAAAATTAATTGTGATTTTAGCTCCAAAAAAAAGAAATAAAAAGCTATTAGGAAAGTTATAATCACCTTGCGGCGAATCCCTAACACCTCCTACTTCTGATCAATACGTAAATTTAAATCACTTAGCTCACCTATTTGATAAGCTTCCGAGAAATTTATAGAGAGTTTTTTCTTCGGTTCTTGGTTATCACAAGTGTGTTCTTCGCCAATAAAGATTCAGATTTTGCAAAGAGTTAGTTTTTGTTCATTGTCGGCTGTGGATTGCGAATTTTCTACCTACGGGCATATATGCTAAGTTTCAAGTGTGCGCCAAGAAACGCAGAATAACAGGCAAAGGGATGAATAAGCCCAAATGAAAAAAATATGTAATATGCGAAGTGTTTGACAGGCATATTGCAATGTTACAAACGCGAGGATGAATCGTCTCCATGAACAAACTTCAATAAACACAGCCGAAACTGTATACGAAAGAAGAAGAAGATGAATTTGCTATCACCATTTAAGTCTAATTATATTATATGGTAGCAGCATATAGTGCTGCTCTAAAGAAAGAACAACCGCAAATTGTAAGAGTACAATTCAACGATTACTTTCAACTAATATATGTGTATATCTCAATATATATATATAGAAAAGCCATTAATATATATATATATATATATAGAAAAGCCATTAATAATAAGATAATCGAATAAATGCGTCCAATATTTCTTAAAGGGATTAAAAGAGGCACCAAAATCCTTAAAAATTTAACTAAACGTTAAAGATTTCCCGTATGGTATAGCTTTTTAATATCTGTACGAGACGATTACTGCAAAACACTAATAATAAGCATTATTTATACGTGCAAGACATACCCACATTTGACTATTTTACCTCACGGAGATCATCATTAAATAATTTGGAAGTACTTATGTAATGATTTGGCTTTGAACGTGAAATTAATACCGTTGCAAGCAAAAAACATCGTTCGATATTATGTTAAAGTAGCAGGTATTTGTTGTAGCGATGCTGGTGTTAGCGATCCGCTTAACAAGATTGGCATGCATTTTGTATATAAAACTGTGTATGATAAACACCTTGGCCCAAGAACTTATTAATGTTCATTAGGGAGGATGAAGCATGTAATCGAGTAAAATACTTACACATGCCGCATACGGTTCAGGGGTATATGTAATACTAAATACCAAATAAAAGCAAATCTAGACATATAGGCAAAAAAGAAAAAAAAAACCGTTTAACTGTACTTTTTAATAGTTTAGGTGCGCCTTTTAGTGTACTACTCCTACTCTCCTAGAAATACATTGATAAAGAAATGAAGGTCAGTTTAAGGCATTTGTTAATGACTACTAAGTGGAATTTAAAATACAAGCGTTATAAGAAAAAGTTAAATGAATTATTTCGAAAAAAATGGTTTAATCGATTTCAAAATTTAATAAATATTCATTCATTTATAAAAATATGTGAATTTTAATTGATTCTACAGTGTGTTTTCATAAGGTATTATTATGTTCAAGCTGCAAGTCGTAATTTTTGGAATATTTTGATGAAATTTGGTACTAGGGCTTACTTTGGCCCAAAGACGAATGCTGTTGGAAAAGGCGGCTAAGCAATAGGGTTTCGGCCTTCTAAATTGACGTGAAAACTTTGGACCGGCTGGAACAATTTTCTGAACTCGCTCTCATATAGCTGTTCGGAAATTGAATCTTTATATGATAAAAAGATAGAATTTCCAATATTCTTTTGGTGACAGTTGGCTCATAATTGTGAATTGGACCATGTATATGCCAAAAAAGTCTAAGTGTTAATTTTTTTGTAATGAAAATTGGTTCATTAGAAATTAAATTTGGAAATCATTAGGTGGACCTTATTTGAATCGCTTGGGTCCGTTTCTTAGCCCCACTCCATATAAGCCATTTAATGAATAGTAAGCTTTTCAGAAGAAGGCTTAATTTTTAATATTTTATGATGAAAATTAATTCATAGTAGCGTTTCAGCAAAAAAATTAGCGAAAGGGAATTTGGATCAATTTTTTTGGACTCCAAGATATATAGGCGCAATCACGAAACAAACTCTTTTATGCAGAGAAAATTTAATCTTTCAAAAGCCGGATTTTATTAGAATTATGGCTTCGCATGAAAATAATATCTGCCCTTGAATTGCTTCTTACTACCAAAACGAGTCGTTAATCGCCCTTCGTCCACTATAGTGTTCTTCTTTCTTTTTTTGTATTATTAATGATAGTAAAAGATTTATTTTATAGAGAGCAAATCGATACGAAGAATTTGTTTCTATCAACTGCTTTTCTTTCTTAATCAGTGGATTGAGCATCGGCCAGGCGATTTTTCCATCATACGACCTACTTCTCAAACAGTTTCTGATTCGTGGTGTCATTAATTGATTTGATTATCGATTCATACTGATCTGAATTTATCTTCTCTCTGTATTGTTTACGTACTGTTGAAGTCATTGTCATAATTTAAAAGAAATGAGTTAGAGGCTGTTCAATCTAAAAGAAGTAATGAATGATTTGAGATGACAACGAGTGCGTGAATATTATTTTTTAATAAAACACTGTCAGATGACTGCGATAGCGTGGACCCTGAACGGTTCAATACTTACGTAGCAAAATCAACTATTTGATTTATTCTTAACGCATCTATGATGCGTTATTATTTTTTCCGCGTTATACGTCCGCCTCATGTTTATTTTCCTGCAATGACGTCTATACTTTCTACTTTCGATATATTAGACTTATTTCTTCGCTTTTCAATTATTGACCATCGTGACTAAATTGTTTATGCCTATCGCCATTATCCTAAGAAAGACAAAAAAATAAGAGAACTAAATTTTCGTGCTCTCTAAAAAAATAAAAGTTTTTGTCGCATAGGCGTGTAGACATTGTACAGGCAGTTCCTTTGAAAAGTTCAGGTCACTTCCAAATTTTTTTTGCAAATTTGTAGGCAATATCTTCGCTTTCTCTAATGGGAGAATGTTTACCACAGACACTACACAGTTTCGTAGACAGACAGATGGATAGAAGAACAGACAGATAAGCTTAGGTGTATTTCAAATTTGAAACTGGTCAAGAATTTATACGTTCTACTTTACTTTTTGAAACTTAATTCTGCCTTATAGGGGTTTTGAACCAAAATTATATTATGTGCTATGTATTATAATATGTAAATTTATCTTCTGTAGTTTATGAATAATGAGCAAAAACACCATTTTTTAGTGCTTTGGATATACTGCTGGCCTGTGCCTTGGCCCACTTTCAATACCAACCTGTACGCAAGAACTGTCAAAGTTCTTGCCAAATTTGAAGCAGCTAGTTTCATTTCAGACGGACCGACGGACCAATTTAGAGTTTGATGCTGATCAAGAATATACATACCTGGTGGGATCTCCGAAGATGCCTTCTGGGTGCTTAAAATGTTTGAACAAAATGAATATATCCCTCACCTTTCGGTGATAGGTACAAACAGGTTGGAACAAAATGCTATCTCTATAATGTTTGCGCTTTTTAAACGCCTTTCCATAATTATTCAATTGATTTGTCGTCGCTTTGCCATTTTACCAAAGTCAAAAAATTATTGAATATTTTAAATACTTGAGCGCAAGATTCGGCGACAAAAATTTCCAGTTAGCTAAACAACACAGCTTTCTATCGACTGTGGGATAAGACACGTAGGGAATGTTTCCGATCTATGTTCCGATTTTTGCGAATGCTAAGCGACCATCAATACACGATAAATACTTTGTTTTGGGCACAGCAGAGCTAGACAGCCTTTATCTTTAAGGCTTACGCTGCGACCTGAGTTTCAAACAAGACAAGCGTTTCCAACTCTTTAAATCGTCACGAATTATAGGCCAAAGTTTCAGATTTATGTACAAGTGAATTTCACTGAAAGTTGTAAATGTTAATGCTATGTAAATGTGCATGTTATGTCACGTCTGTTTATATTATTTTGTGAAAACAGTTGCACACAAGGAAGAGAGAGAGTCTGAATCGACTCAAGCATATCCTGTTGTCTGCATATCCGTCTACCCTTCTTCGTAATGTTTACGATCAACATTCTCTTAGTACCGGAACTGTATATATTAGTTTCGCATTTGGCGTAAACACTGTACACAGATTGGTGTTCAAAAAGACCTATAGGGTGGCTGTAGAAGATTCGGCCAAACCTACTTGTTTATAATATATTGTGGAATTTGTAGTGCGAGAAGGCAAAATGCTTGCAGGGATATCTCAGTTAAGAAGAATTTGAAAATTATTCTCCTTACAGACGTTACCAGATGACCGCTTGCTTTAATTGATTAGAGCTGTAAAGCTCCAAATTTTTTTTCTTTTAACTATATGTTTTCACAAAATGATGGGAATGATTTTTTTTTCTTTAAATTATTCTAAAATTTTTCTTCTTTTTGACATTTATAAATTCAAATTCTGTATTAACATCTTCTCCACTCTAAAAAATTTTTCTATAATAAGTTAATATCAAAAAAAAAAAACTGAATCGAAAAAAAAAAAATTGAAAATTTTCGATTTTTGAAAATATTTTTTCTAAAAAAAATTTTAAAGAAATTCAAACACTTCCACGAATTTTTTTCACATATTTTTTTTTTTTTTTGTCTATGCCATGGATTTAAACACGACACGCTTGAGAACGCATAGTCTAGATGATGAGGATACTATCAGCGGAAACTCTCGCACTTCGTATGGGGGTTTTCCCAATTCCGTTTTCAATTCGGATTCGGAATGCGGAGCCGCACCCATCTCCGTACGCGATATGATTAAGCGTTACAATTCGGCATTCAAAAACGATACTAACGCGAAGGCGAATTACAGCTTGAAACATGCGAGAGCAAATAATTTAGTAAGACATCAATCACAACACTTGCTGCCAGCTTCGAAAGACTCATGTTGTTGTCTCAATAATTTTGCTTCGCAAATGGCGGTGGGTCATGAGGACGATAATACCGCTGCATATAAAAATTGCTGTAAAAATTGTTCTGCTTGTACCTGTTGTCAAAATAAATGGCGTAAACAATTGACAGGCAGCAAAATGTCAACGCGAAGCGATAGCGTGAATAGTACCGTCTCTAGTGGTATGCTTTGCAAAGATTTGGCATTGAAGTGTGCAAGCATAAAAAACGGTAACAAAAATGAGAAAGCTAATGTAACTGCGACAAATACTAGGAGTCGATTGCATTCAACGGACAGCGCTGATGAAGTCAATTGTCATACGATCGAGTCATTTTATCAAAGTAAAACCACAATTGCCAAAACAGCTAATGGTAAATGTTAATGATGTTTATCTTATAGTTAATAAGATTGTAAATGATTTTCTTTTGTTTGCCTTTTCTAGGTGTACGCATAATTATTGATATATATTTTGATCAGGAACAATGTGTCAATGCCACCGATGTTATTGGCAGTCGAGTAGAAACTGATATACCGCATAGTCGTATATTAAGCGAATTTCAGCAACAAAGCTTGTCGGCTAGTCAGTCATTACAAAAAGATAATCGTTAATGTATTCCAGTAAACTAACTGTAAATCAAAAGGCGTATTCAAATCTTGCTTTTTGACATGGTTATGGTTCAATTTTTAATTGAATTTTTTAAATGTTTTATACAAGGTTATTATAACTATTTTTTTAGAACTTCGATATATATTTTTGCTAAATTTTCGATATATTGAATCGTTTTTTTTTTTTTTTTTTTTTTTGATAATATATGTATATATAAAAAAAACAAAATTAATAAAAAAAAATCGTAAAATTCTAATTAAAGTTATTTCCTATTAACGTATTACTAGGCAACATTACAAGCGTATGTTTATCTATACCTTATGATAAATCTATATAAATGTTCGTTGCTGTTAGAGCACGTTTTCATACTTTGCTGTCCACTATCAAAGGGCAAAGTTATACTTGTTTTCTCAGCCTATTTGCAAAGACTAAAGTTGGGAAAGCGCACACTTGCTTGATTATTCGCTATCTAAAAAAATATCAGAAAAATGAAGGTAAAAGTTGGCTTGGTTGCCGGCCTTTACTTTGGAAGCGTAATTCATTCAACAAACACTTGATTCGGCCACGTCATAAGCAACATCATCGCAAAATTCATCGCGAGGAAGATTTAGACGAAAATGACAAGAAAAAAGGCTATTCAAAGAGAGATTAAAAAAAAAAAAACCAGTGAAAATCGTGCAATCAACTTGAAGCTGAATCGAAAAAATTGTTCTCGTGTACAACCCTAGAAGTTTAGATATATAATATACAGATTACAATCTGGACGTATATGCCTGATATGAATTTCAATTTGTAACAGACTAAAATTTTATAATAAACATTTATTAAGAACGCACTTGCCTTGCGTGGAGCACGGCGAGGTACATGTTGACCTCTTCCGCCCAATGAAAATCGCTTAGAATTAACTGATTTACCGGCGCTCGACAAAAGAAGGCATATGTTAGGAATGTCTCTCGTGTTCAAACTGATAAAGGGAGACTTTAATTCCCTACCTTTGATTAATCAAATATCTTTAAACGGTCTATCAAGCTTTCGTAGGCACTTGAGCGACTTTTATGTGCACGTTTTATTTTCTAGTGCGGTAACGTTCTTTAAAAAAAAAATTTTTACACATGAACTAAGTTATTGGTCGTATACCTATATACATATATTTATGTACAGGTATATGGCTGATTGCATATATTATTGATAGCAATATTGATAGGGAAAGGATCTGCGATTTTGGCACAATGTCTGTCAGTTTACTTATGTATCAACTATGTAACTATGTATTAAATATGTATATTTAACTATGTAACTTATTACATTTTTATTTTATTAATCTTTTTTTTTTGCTTAATTTTTTGAACTTACATGCATTGAATTGTATTTTAATCTAAGCATACTGCTTGTATAGGTTAACTGATGATATTTAAGTAAATAAATAAATAAGTGTCTCTGGTGCATAAAAAGAGCATATTTCGGCCAATTGACATTGACACGGTCAATAATACTTGAGAAGTCTTGTTATGTATACTCTCGATTCCTGTTCCTTACCTAACGAGACTTTTCAAGTCTGATTGACCGTGCCAATGTGAATTGGGCAAAATATTTGCTATTTCTAGATGTACTATAACTTATAACTATAAATTTTTACCAAAACTCGTCAATTCTAAAATTGCGATTTAAATTTAATTGTAACTGGGTGGAGAAAATGCTAATGTGCATCGGAATAAACGGGAAATAAATTGAAAGTAAGGTGGAATTAAAAGTTTATCGTTAATTGTAGACCTTACAAGCGATAAACAATAGGGATAATTTTTGCACAAAACATGAATGATTTGGCGAACTTATCAGTACCAGTTTTTCTAGAAATATATATGTCGAATCAAAAGTTATGGACGAAAATTTGAATATATTTGAAAACATTGCCTGTGTTTGTCCGGCTTGTATTAACTTTCTTTGCATTGTGGGCGTGTATGTGAATAGATCACGTCCATTTTTTAACCGAACCAAAGTAAGTGCCAAATTGTAGTTTGCTATCTTTATTTTTGCGACTGTGTATGTCACGATTCGCAAAACTTACGGGTTTTGGTAAAAATAGATATATAGAAAACTTTGGAAAATTTAGTGTTTAAGGTTGTGTGGTAACGTTGATCTACGTGACTCTCCTAACGTTCAAAATTACTAAGGTCGTTTAGCGAGAACATTTAAGCCATCCTTATCGGCTAACTTCAATTAAACTCAATAAAAAAAAAAAATTGAATAATTGTTGAAAGAACGGTACACGTTTCAATAGAGTTTACGATTTTAACCAGATTTTCTAAGTACATTTTATGAAACTCAAATCTGAAAATTGACAACCATGTTGCGCGTTGATAAACAGATCTGAGCAGCGAAAGAAATCTTACGGTGATCGTAGGAAGATGTTAAGTAGCCGCCTTAAGTATTGTATTATGAAAAACAAATTTTTTTCAGGTGCATGCTTAATAGACAAGAAGAACAACCGAAAATTCACTGGGATGTGTGAAAAAGGACCAATGTGAACGCAGAGTTCTTTGTTTGGGGCTTAGTAAAGTTCAGGTTCGGTTTGGAATATAATATTATTATTTATTTGTTTTAGGGATTATTTGATTAACGGTTTTTTTTTTTTTTTAATTTAACGTGTCATACGTCCGCCACGTTTTTTTATAGTTTTTATTCAAATACGCATACAACTTGTCCGCCACGTAGGATAGAACAGAAGAGGATGAAGCAAATCCGATATGTAAGATGTAATGCGCTATATGAATATAAAATGTTATATGAAGAAATTGATAGGTGTGAGAGCAAAAAAGTGTAAATTGACTGCAAACTTTTATATGTCTAGATGACACGATTTAAAAGAAGAATGTAAAATGTCAAGAATGCTGTGGTCACAAAGACCACATATAATCAATTTGTAATACCTGGAACCCATCAGCAGACGCCTGTAATGTATGTATATTTTTGATCAATCTAAATCTATGTACAACTGGAACAAACTTGTCTATCAGTCCCGTCCAGCTAAGATTCGTGGAAATGGATAGCAAAATCTGCTTTCGTCTTGCAACGGTGAGACAAACAGTATCCCATTCCACTGAAAACATGTGTTTTTAGTCTATTCGAAGAATTGCAAAGAAAGCCAGAGACTAAGAGTTATGTTTGACGAGTGCTGTTTTCTTTTTCCTGTTAACTTGCACAATGCTTGACAAATACGAAAGGATTACGGTGGCCCTGCGTGCCGTAACAATACGTGGAAAATAGAAGAAAACAATAAAGAACTTCTTATAGTGTGTACATGGCTTCTTCCATTGTGAAGAAATACTAAAAGGACGCGATTTAAGAGCAAAAGCGATTCTAAAACGCGCACTCATGCTTTAAAGAAATAAAGAATCTTTTTGTTTGAATCATGCAAATACATTTATGCATATCCGTCTATAGGTGCTGATATCCGTGATATTTCTCGCTTTCACATCAAGTAGTAACGTATATAAAACTTTCGGTTTAACCTGAACATATATTTTTTGTGAATTTAACAAGTTTATGCAAATTATATTTGATTATATATAATTTTAGTTTTTTGTGTTTGTTGATTGCCCAGTTTTCTATGGCACGATTTTATTTTTTGTATTCATCCAGTGACTTCATAATAAAGCCGCATAACATTCTCATCTCTATGCAAACTCTTATTTAATATAAAACAAATAATTTTTTTCTTTTTTATTTTATATGGTATCGACTGTGCAGCGAAGGGTTAATCACTAATTGACCCTTAGGGAAATTTTTTGTTTTAAAATAGCTTAGTGTTAATAAAATGTAATGAATAAATGCTACAATGGCCAAAGATAATATTTGCATAGTATGGAAGACATGTATTTAATGAGGTTTCTCGATTAACTAAGAATAAAGTGGTTCATTTCTGGTGATTTAATTGGAGATCTTTTATCGGCTCATTAAAATTTTATCAACAATTTGAAAAGGTTCTTACATTATTGATAGAAGAAGAAATTGTGAGTTGTCGGCGGTAATTTTCAAACGTTGAGTACATCTACTCTAACCAGTTTAATAGGGAGTTTTAGGGAACCTTCTAACAGATCATTGTAATGGTTTCGGGCCCCGATGAAATAAGACCAACTTTTTGTAGTTTGCACGTATAAGTTGTACTTGTAAACACATGCCTACACATGCATAAGTAATTAAAGTTGCGTATGCAAATTCTTCTAACAACCAATACGCGCACAACAGTTCTTAAAACGTTAAATTGCATTCCTTCTGGAAATGATGATAAGTTTTGCATGGGGTAGGAACTTGAAAAACGCATTAACATACAGGAAATGCATTGCTTTAGACATAATTGAGAGCCAGAGAGAGAGAGAGGTGCTTGAAGGTTTTGACGTAAGCTTTCATTGATAAACTACATGTGTTCATTGTGTTCCATGAGTTTTTTTATCATTAACGGGGCATAGAATATGTAAAAAATATTTTGTTTCCACGATTTTGGGAACATTCCAACTATCGGACAACAAAACGCTATGTGGTCGTTCGTTGGATTTGAGTTTAAGTCTTGGCATCTTTTTGTCACTGTCTAATACAGTTTCCCATTCGCTAATTGAACTGTACTTGCACTCAGTTACCATTTATTCAAATTCTTTTTGAAACTGTCGCTAAGTAAAATCAGACTTACATGCACTAATGCTAAGATAGGGTCTTTCTAAAAGCTCATGTATATTGCAATATTTCTAGAAGCTCATTTTCTGGCGTATCGTTCAACCTCCGTAATATATGCAAGTGAATAAGATGCAAAAATCCACAATTCCTGACTAAGACCGATAAGAATTTATTGACATTCACACATTTGTGTTGTTAAGATCTTTGCATCCTTGCGAATAATTTACGAAAATGTGTGCGAGTATTCATATCAAATATTAAGAATGTTTTGTAGCTAAGCAGTCCCGATATTTAAAGTTCTCAAAAGTTTGCCATAATTCTTTAACCGCACATTTCACTTTTTCTAGGAGAGTAATAGTCAACGCGAACAAACTAATAACGCTTTAGAAACCGTTAAAAAAGGTATGGAAGTCTTCCGAAGAGTAGAATTTGGGTCGCCTTTAACATTCGAACCTTTCTGTATTCTTTTAAAGCTAATACTGAAACACTACTTTATGCGACGTAATATCAACATTGAAATCAAGTTAGGAAATCATGTTTGATTATATCGCCCGTACTTCGCCTTTATTGAAATGAGTCAGAAAGAAAAAAAATTAAATTTCACTACTCTATAATAGTGGACGGGTGCCGCAAATTTTTTATACCTTTATTGAAGCTCCGTACAATCGTCCATACATATGCTTATGCTGTGGGCGTGTTATTTGGCCGATTGAGCCCAGTCTCAATTAAAACCGATATGTGTGACCAGGAGAATGCTTGCCACGCTCTTTCACATATATCCAGACGTACGGGCGGACTTATATCCATACCTTTTTAAAACTTTCGCCCAGATTTTGTTGCAGACGTTTTGACAAAACAAATATACCGTCAATTTGTCAGTGGAGGGTATAAAAGCTACGATTTTCATCGCGAAATCATTCATGTAGATTAATATCACATTCTTTTAGGTTGCTTCTATATTGCTTATGCAATTTTATTTGATTTTATAATAATCTTCCAAAATCATGATTTTACCGGTTAACTATTAACGTTATAACCAAACTAATCTTACAATCTTATTTAATGTGATTATTATAGCAGGCACACATATGCAGGCAAATGCTTGTCGTATCGACTTAATATCTATCTGCACATATATAAATTAATTTTTTTGTTTTTGTAATTACACCACAACATTTTTGTAATCCTTATGTTTCAGATGATTTTAAAGTTATTGCTACTGGAATATTTTTTAAAAGAAAATTTCAGTATTCAGTGTTTTAGTGTTTTGGCAGATGATGTCATAGTTTATGACTACATTTAGTCAGTTAACGAAGGAATATCCAGATGAATTGTGCAGGGAGTAGGAGAGAAGACTAGCAATTGAATTTATTTTTGCATCTTTAGTGGAGACAATAAACTGTTGCCAAATTTTAGTGAATGTTCATATTTTCAATTGTTCAAAATAGTTTCATTTAACTGCATGGTACAAAGAGACATTTGCCAATTACTTCATGGTAGTAAAACTTCACTGCTGACGATTACTTCCCTTCGTTATGTATACTTCACGGTACTTAAATTGTTTATTTATTTATTTGTTTTTTTTTTTTTTTCTTTTCGGAGAAAAGCAAAACTATTTGATTTCATATTTGCCTTACATAGACGAAATAGGAATTCACTCCAATTTCATAAAGAGTCAGTAAACCAATTTAATGCGCCACTGCATAAGGCCTGTTAACCAACCGTTTAGTTAGGCGGCAAACACATTTTTTTTTCTTCAAAAGAAAACCGCAGTGTATTTTGCGTAACTTTATGATTACTACTGTAGGTGTTTGATATAATATGTTTGTAAGGAGTACATATTTCCTGAAAAAGCATTGTTTTTTAACCGAAGACCGCTATGAAGTTTTGAGTTAAACTGTAAACAACGCATAAGTTGTAAATAAACACATTTATGAAAAGTGTTCAGTTTTGTATATTAATTTTAGTAAGATCCAAAAAATAATTTGGTGCACGTTGCATCTATAGCAATAACCAAACGAAACCATATCGTAAAAATATACCGACAACAATATGTTGTACTTATCAACAGAATATTTGTGAAATTATGTGCAAAAGAAACCCAACTGAAATTGTAAAAATCAATTTTAAGCGAAAGAAAAGCGCTTTTAAATGAGAAGACATAATAAAGTTATGTTCAATTTCAGACGTAGCTTGAATATCCACCATTTCATGTGAAGACATAAAACTCTCATTAACTGAGATTATTTTCGCTTTTATACTCGTCACGAAAATTTGCCGGATATATATATATTATTTATATTCTTGGTCAGTATGAAATTGGGAATCGATTTGAGCATGTCTTTGGCATACACCGACAATGGCTAACCATAGTAAAAAATAATTACTTGTTAATTTTCAGATGATTTCAGTTACCATTTACATATATGTTCTCAATATAAATTGTTTCTCCCAATTTATTAAAAGCGGAAACGCATTCGAAATATCTATACAGTTAGATCGCGTTTGAGCCGCTGTACAAATCGTTAAGATAATTCCCCCTCCAGCTACTCTCGATTAGCGTAAATCCGGTATCTTCTGTTTCGATCAATGTTTGGTCTATTTGCAAGGCTATAGGTCAACATCTTTTTAAGTGTAAAAAATTATGTTATTTCATTGCAAAAAGATTTTAAGTACCAGTCAGAGGAATTATATCTCTCTTAGACAAACGTTGTCATTATAATTTTACAACATGAAAAGCTGCTGTTTTCTATTGGTTAACTTTTGTTGTGGTACGGTGGTGACCACGTGACATTTACTGGTTATGTGCATAATGCAACTGAAATCCTAAAAGGTCGTTTCCGGTTTTCATCTTATTGAAGCGATTAACAATGTGATTATTTCAGGTTCATCTTTATTGGAAGCTAAAGTTTGCCAATTAAAAGTTTAACTTAAGTTATTAGCACTCACCTCAAAGCTTCTAAAATGCGATATAAGTGCAATTACAGTGCCTGCTGTTATGCCTTCATCTACTAATGTGCTTTTCATATTTTTTATAATTTTTTTATTTTCTATATAACATTATCACCTTCACTTTTTATAATTCCAAGTTGATCTTGAGCGGCGATCTGAAAGCAACGACCATGCTAGGAAAGAAGTCAAAATGCTTAATATTTAATAATTGAAATTATGTAATAATTTACTACGTCTTATATACAATAAATGATTCTTAATTAAACAAAAGCATTTATGTATATTTTTTCAAAATGAAATAAAAATAATATTGACTTGACAATAATAATTCTTCAAAAAATTGTTGAACGCAGAAGTGGATGTTTATTGTCATTGTTATTATTACATTTTTTTTTTTTTTTTGCATTGTGGATGATCTCAATAAATGTCATCTTTAATATTTAATTACCTTTACATTTACTTCTTTTCACGTTTACTTTTTTACCCTATGGCTGCCAATCAATTCGTTATAATTGAGAAAAAAATAAATAAATAAATAACAAGTTGTAAAATTATATTCGTTTTAAGGCGAATTTTATATACTCAACTTTTTAGGGTTTCATTTTAGGTTAATTTGGAGTGCATTATCGAGCTGACGGTGAACTGAACATTATTCGCAGGGGTCTTAGGATATTAAGAGTAATACGTCGTATCAAAAAAATTTAGCATCAATTTAGCATCAAGGCTCTTTACTAATTAATTTGCTTATGTAAATGGTCAAACTAGACTTTCAATTTTTCTATAAACGACTTCCTTCAAGCTCTTTGAAACATTAGAACACACCTAAGGGTTAAGTACGTTCTGTGAGCATATTATCTTTCATTTATTTTTATGTTTTTTTATAACATAACCAATCGTTCGGGAGATGTTTTTTATAGACGTAACAAAGCGATTGTCAGAAAAAAGTGAGGAGAGATAATACGATAGGGATTGTTATCGCTTTACCAGCAGGTAACTCTTCTTAGCTACGTCAAAAAAAAAAATGCAGAATCTTAAGGTAGCTCGTAAATGGGAAGCAACTCGTAATAACACAAAGGTAAAATTAAGCGACAACGCGCTATCGTATATATATTATATATACAGTGTATAGGAGGTTTGAAAAGAGCACATAAAAGCAATAAATGTTTAGCTTAACACATTTGTAGTGGGTCTTTCTGAGCATTTTAGTAGGAGTGACAAGAGTAACAAATCCTTATATGTTTCTTTTTAGGATATAAAGGAAAAATTCATTTCAGAGAAAGAGTCAACTTCTTCTTGAAAAGTGATGAAATGGATTAGCGGACGACGTATAGCCGAAAAATCTAATGTTCTTGAACGAATAAGTCGACTGTCTTCAAAGCAAAAAATTGCATCAGAGATGATTGGAAGTTGGCTTGTCCACAATTTCATTTGGAGAAGAAATCAATATATATTTTTTGGGTGTGGAATGGCTGGAGTGAAAGTATTTTAAGTAAATGTGATCTTTTTTTTTTATGTCACCAATCACCCAAGGTATGTCCCCTATTCGCGTAATATGGTGAAGGTCAAAAAGACGGAAGGAGAGAGAAAGAAAGAAAGAAATATGGGGGTGGGAATCGAAGCCTAGTAGATGTGATTGAGAACTCACTGTACCTATGGCTAAAGTAAACTTTATCTCACTGAGATTTGAACCAGTGCACACTGACTTTGTGATCGCAATTCTTCTGGGTGCTGGAGTTTCAAGAGAAAAAATCCACTAATATGATTGATAAATCAATGTATTCGCTTGAGAATCTTCTCTCGCCGCGACTTTTTTGCAAAACTCAAGCTAACATTTCGTGGAAACGATTTAAGTCGCCTGACTTCATTAAAGCAACTGCTCCGAAAACTGGGTTAAATTGTTTATCACAGAGGCTTTGAGGGTTAACTAAAAATGAATCGCTTTCTTAGTAATTCTTCAAATTTTTTGCAGTTTTTCCAACAATCCAATCATATTTGGGAGCGAATCGCTCTTATTGTTAAATCTAAACTGCAGAAATAAATAAAAAGGACTCCATTTCAAGATCCTTACAATTTTGCAAAAAGATTGAAAAGAGAGAAAAATTTGGGATGGGCGTAAGAAACTACTTTTAGAATCGTGCTATGATTGAAACTGCATACAAAATATTGGCAATTGTAGCCCTTTCAATAACACATGCCAGATGGAAGACGCATGGACGGATGAACGGATATGGATGTGGCGAAATCGCTTCAAAATCTCTTATACCGATCCAGAATATATGTAACTAGAAAATCATCTGATGTCTATCTCTAGCTGTTACAAACGGAAAACTCTAGTTAATGTAACCACCTGCTTGGGTAACAAGCATGAAAAGTAGTATGTACTAATAATACGTTTAAAGCATGTGCCATAAATTGTCGCCTGAAGTGAACAAACATATACACAATATATATGGATATGTATGTGTTTCAATGGTTACTGTCTGTTTTGGCAAATTTTTGTTATTTGCTCATCGGAGACATACATTACATTTGCCATTTTTCGCTATAATTTGAAAAATCTTCTTTTGGTCATAAGATGTTATTAAACGATAACAAGGTCATCATAATATACGTTTATACACTTATACTGGTAAACAAAAATAACATATTACATCAATATTAATTTCAACGTATTAAATAATTTTTCATTGCTTTAACAGCAAAAAAAAAAAAAAAAAAAAAATAGATAGATAAATAAACAACCGCTACCACTACTACACTATATACGCTTAGGCTTTTAAAAAAATCAAATTTTTGTTTAAGGTTAAAACGTGGGAATTCTTAATTCAATAAATATAAATAATATTAACTTACAATTAGTTTCTACAGCTAACAGACAAATTGAGTGACAAACTAACTGGTTACTACTTGTTCTTTTATTTCCCTTCTTCTTCTTATTATTATTTTTCTGCCTCATCTTCTTTTCGGCTTTAGCTTAACTGTAATTAAATCTTGCATATGCAATACCGTATGACGGCGACGTGTCTATCTTATAAGATGTTTCTTTTAACTGACACTCTTGCACGTATAGTATATATAACTGGTTGGGTGATGTTTAAGTCGGCACTGGCTTGTTGTTATTATTGTTATTGTCACACATTAGTTTCGTGGTAATAAAATAATAGTATTTATGCATGTATTTGGATATAAATTAAAGCGCTTGATTTATACAGTATCGCTATTAATATTTTTTTCGTATATCATTCTAAGAAAACTAGTAATTAAAAAAAAAAAAAAAAATGTATTTTGAAAATTTTAAAATTTGTTTTGCTTTGGCATTTTTTTAAGGGTTTTATTTATGCATTTTTATATAGTATTGTATTCACTATATCAATAAGGGCGTAGACGTACTTTATTATTTTGCTCAAAATACTTGCAACCATTCGAACTGCAATTGTGCATTCTTAACAAACCTTCCAAAGTGAAGTGAAACTAAAAGTGTTTGATGGGCTTCGGCAGCAGACTTTTTCAAGTTAAACAAAACTAATGAATGTCGAAAATGCAGTTTTGAGCGTTCCATAATTAGCTGACAAAGTAAAAAATCGTGGAATTTAACCGTTGTGTACAATGATACTTTATCATTTTAACCAATAGGTATCGTTGATCAAAGTACATACAAGCAGCTAATAGTTGTAAAGAAAAGTCTACATATTGTAGATTTACTAATGTATAAATGCCCCTTTCAAGCAGTTTTACGCTCCATTAGTCTTAAAACGGTCACAATTGCAAAACTAAGATAGGGCTTTAAAGCCCACCAAATTTTTGCGAACAATACAAACATCGAGCATCGATCTGATCTTTTAAAAAGTTCCCTAGTAATAGTTATAAATGCTGAAACATAGACCTCAAGGCGGCATCAACGTGTAGTAAACCATAATAGATCGACTACCGTAACTATTCGTAAGAGCAAGTGAAGCTATTTTTTGTTTATGTTCTCACTGTTGTTGTTATCGTTTTTGTATCTTGAGTTTAATTTACGATTTGCTCACTAGTTTTTTATTATGATCTAAATTATTCAATTTTAATATATATAGATATGAAACTTTGTATATACAGATATAAAGTTCGTGAAATTGTTTTTACAGTCATAAGGACAAGGTAAGATGAAGACAAATAAACGTTTCCAAAATGGTCAGGTCGTAACGCTCACAGGCATGTGACATAACGACCTTTGGCGCCCGCAGATGACATAAAGCCTGGTTTTGTATCTTAGCAATCAAACTCTGGCAAATTTTGAACTAAACTCTCGAACTGATAGACATTTGGTATAAAACATCGCATTGACTTCAAAACAGAAGTTGAAAGAAATTGTAAGGAATTCAAATTGATCGGCCGTAACGCGTTGTAGTATTTGGAGATGGGTCTTAAACCATGTAAATAGATAGGATCATTGATGGCATGCAAAGGAAATTGTGGCTTCCATTTTAGTTAAAAAAAGGAATTTTTTTTAAATGCCATTGTATTCAAAAAAGTTTTATGTAACTTAGATCAGTGGCTTTATAGAAACATACGTTTTTTTAAGGAATAAGACCAAACTTAATCTCTTTATTTTATTAGTGGAGCAAATTAACAGAATTGACCTTTGGAGTTTATTATTGAAGCAAGTTAAAAGTATTGACCTTTATGGAATATCAACTCTTTTTTTCAAGGCCTTCTGCGCACGATTTTGAAATAATGCGATTCACTAATGGCAGCAAATACACTTTTTTACGCCAACTTTTTTTGCACGTATCTGCCGTGTAATAAAGGAGTTGCAACAGCACATCGCGTCAGAGATCCGAATAAAAAGAATCGAATGGGACGGTCGGTAATGAACTTCTTAATAAAAAAAAATCTATTTATTTTCTCCCTTGTTAACAATTTGCTTTGTAGAGTGCGTTGTTCATTAATTTGACATTTTTTCCAGGATCGGATCAAATTTGAAAATATTCTTGATCTTATTATGGAAAATTTGAACTAGCATGAGATCTGCAACAGATATCGTAAATTTCCAATAGGCTTCCTCGGTGTTGTCATAAGAAAAAAAAGTATTCTTTTCGCACTTTCTGCAGCTTTGCATCAAATTTGGTTTACCGAAGCAATATTAATCAGTTAATCGCTGTTATGAAAAGGGTTTTTAAGTCACGATTATTTGTCTTTTTCAAACTTAATAGCAATAGCTTTTTAGCTTTCTATTAGTTTTACGAAAAATATTAAATTCGAAGAAATTTTATAGTGTAAAAAATTAAAATAAATATTGTTTCAAAACTTGTTTTTCTCTTGCTCTTAATATGGAATATCATCATAATTTGTTGAAATATATGAAAATTATGTTAAATCATTTGAGAACAACAGGTCTTTTCTATTATTATTAGAAACGATATTCACTTTATATTATAATATATTAAAGCTTCTTGGATTTGCAAAACTGAAAGACAAAAACAATCGCAAATATTATTATATTAACTTACTATTTAAACTGGTTCCACTTGATACTGGAATTATATGGCAATACTCATGAAACGAAACAAAAAACTAAAACTAAATAATTGAAAATGTTTATCTTGGGGAATTAGTCAAAAGTTACAAACACACAATATAAAAAAAAGTAATAAAAAAAATTATGTAAAATTTTTGCTCGGCTTTTCATTAAATGCCTTAGTTTTTCTTTTCGTTATTCACCTTGTTCTCTATTTAATGACTTTTTATTCAATATTTTGTTTTTTTTTTTTCAAAAATAAAAAAAAATTTGTAGCAACAAATTTCGCTTAACAACTAAGTTGACATAAAATAAACAAGCTTGTATATAAGAATATATAGACAAGGTTGATGCTAAGTTCTATGATCCCCCAATCCAAGAAACGAAAGAAATGTGCATAAAATCATTTTGGAAGACTGAACAGAGAATTTGCTTGATATAGCTGACACATAACAACATCTGTTCAAAGTGAGTGCCACGAATGCTCGCTTTTGACCAAAGATAACAACGTTTTGAGGCCATTTATGCGAAATAGAAAGGATTCTTTCATGCGACAAGCGACAATGAAAGGGGAAAGAGAGAATTCATCTTTACACGCGGTAATCAATCGAGGGGATAGCAAACAGAGGAAGCCAGCTAAAGCGACCAAAAAGGCAGAAATCGACCGGCAAAGTTATGGCCGTATTTTGGCATATGCATGGTTCATCGCCCATTTAAAAAGGGACAAAGGATCTATAGTAAATATTCTGTAGAGTTATAAGTGTGCTTGAATGATCAAATTGCAAAAGACGGCAAGATCGACCGAAAATTTATTGAGTGAAGCAATACTTCTATATATATAAATATGTACATGGGTGCTTCTTTTACAACTAATTCCCTTTTTACACTGCCGACAGCAACTAGAACCCCTGCTATGAATAAGTCTCGTTTCGTTACAAATAACGTTCCCCTGAATAGATAAAAAAAAAGAAAATAACAAAAATCTGTAATCTACTTGTTAACCTGAAAAAAACTTATACGCTGTTTACTTTTTGCTGTCTTGTTGTTATTGAATTTTACAAAAATATTTTAGGAAAGTCACCGCATTTCGTATTTAAGAAAAGAAAAGAAAACTTAAATAATAGCGAAGTGGTTTGAAAAATTGTTTGAAAATATTCAAAAGCTATTTCTTGGTTAAGTGGAAACAGGGTTTATCTTTTGAAGACTTGCTTAATGACATTTGTTTTAAGCCCATCAATTCAAGAGGAGCAATGTTGCAATTATTGAATTTAAAAAGCCAGAAATTTAGAACATAGAAGTAAGAAATACAAGATTTGAGCAATTTATAACTCATCCCCAAACTAACGATAATTTCCTAGATGTTCAAGATATATTACACACTTTTTTGAAGCAGCGTCCACATTGAGCTTGATTGGTAGTGGCGAGTAGCATATGATGGTATTCTGAGATACACCGTTAGCTCTGAAGTGTTCTTTTTAGTAAATTAGTAAAACTGTCGTAAAATGCAAATATAGAAAATATATAAAAAAAAAACGTAGCTGTTGCGGTATTTTTTGGTTGAGAAAAACAGGTAATGAGCCTTGTTTATGAAATCCAATCCAACGTAATATTGATGCCTTTTATCTTAGTTATTTCAAGTCCCAAAATTCAATTACATCAATTTGAAAAATCAATTTCATCAAAAGCAAAAATCCCGCCCCTAAGATTCTTCGAAAATCAAATTTCTCATTAATATATTAAGTCTAAGTTGAGTTTGCAAGTGCTTATCGCGTTAATACGTTGCATATGGTGACGTATATTACAATAATATCTTGTTGTTCTTCCGCTTACATAACGCGTTATACTTAGGGTACTGCATATCTTTCAAAAAAAAGTTTCATGTCAAGTCGAATATAACCTTTCGTTTCCATTAGTTCAGTGGCTGGCAAACTGCAAACGAAACAATTTTTAAGATGCTAATGACGTTGATGACAACAACAAAAAACGATTATAATAATCAACTACTGTCAATCAAATGTTTTCATAAGTTTTCACAAAAAATTCTTGGTATTATAAAATAATCAATGCAACCATCTGCACTAACAGCAGCCGCATGCGCAACTCCTACTCATCATCATATTTGAAAAGCAGAGAACAACACATTTTGATATGAAAATTGTGCAAAGCATTGTTTTTCTTTTAATTAATTCCATACTTATTTAAGCATGATTAAGTTTCTAACGAGATGTGCAAGTAAAAAAAAAATGTTTTTTTTTTTTAACTATTAACTCAAAAAGTGCTTTTAGTAAAAACAAAAACAAATAATTTAAAAAATATTTATGCGGAAAATGAAATTATTGTGAAAAATGCAAAAATAATTATTTAAGAAATTTGTACAAAATTATTTACATTTTTAATTTTAAAGGAAATTTTAATAAAAAAAAGTGGTACTATATAAACAAAAATGCAAAATCTAATGGGCCACCTCATCGGCTACGGACTTTTGCTTTATTGGGGTGTCCGCATTTAAGGACTGGAAAAAGTGTGAGTGTAAATATAAGAAAACTGTTTACGTATACTAGACTACTTTTCTACCAAACACAAATCACTACCAAAACAAGTAAAAAAATTCTCGGCTTTATCGTTGGTGTTCTCCGAGAGTTTTCGCTTGCTTAGGTGAATCATAAGCAACCAATCTGAAATGATTAAATTTCCGTTACGATAGATAAATTTAGCTCTAGCTCTTTGGTTAGCCAGCGATTTGCGGCAGGTAAAAAGAAAACATTGACTAACCCTGAGTGATTTTCTTCTCCTTTAAGCGAGAAAGGGCATTGTCCCATTCGAACTGTGAAACATCCATTGGAGGTACCAATCGATCAGTTGTTTATATACACGAATTGGCAATTGTATGCTGTCGCAAAGCCGTACTTCTTTAGAAAGTAGGATGAGAAGTTTATTTAGTTTTCTGATTTAAGTAAATGCAGTGTCCGTAAGTTCATTATTACTTCATCATGTATTTATTTTAAACAAAAGTGCACTGTCCACATGGGTGCAAATCTGGAACCATTAATTCATCGCAGAAAGTGAACGATGTCTTATACTTCCATCTGCTTCTTTACTGCCTGCGTCTATTGCCATCTGCTCTCTCAAAATATTAAATTGCTAAATCAAAATGTTAGTCTTGAATACCAACTTGCAATACGTCCTCATCGACTCTATTGGTTGCGTTCCTCACATTTAAGTCTTCGTCGAAACTCGTTTAAGGTCCGGAATGGGGCATGCTAAAATCTTCTCCACAATCGGGTTTAGTGGAGCTCTGTAATTTCGACAACGTTGAATTTATCGCTAATTAAGTTAAATTTAAGTCTGCCTGTTTCTTAGCCGCTCATCCCTCGTCTCCGTCCGTTGATACATCCACTCTGTTTTCTTCGCCGAATTACTTATCCTCTCGACTCCACACTTAAGACTATCGACAAGTTATTGGTTTTGAGGGACTTTAATTTACGTCTTCTTTCTTATAACTTTAGTGTAGGCTTGGGCTACTCCATGCGCATTTCTTATTCCAGTTTATAACTTGAAATATTCGATGTAATCTATGAATGATGTATATATTATATTATATATATATATATATGTATTATAATATTAGTTTAATATAATTGTATTTTCGAAGGACGTAAATCAAAGTATCTCACTATCAAAACTTCATTAATTCAGAGGACAGTGATTATCTCATTTTTTTCTCATATAGAATAGTTGACTAAATGATGGCCTTACTAGGTGTGGACATTACAATAATACTGTCCATTTCAAGAAAAGAAATTGCGATATTTTTGAATGTGTGAGGGAATACCGAATTTTTTTCTGAGTTCTTTAAAAAGTCGCGTTTCTATTCGAACATTCGGTTTTTTAGCTGTCCTTATCAGCTTGATTCTTTTCATATATTTCCGAGCTCAAAATACACAGAAGATTAAGTGTTAGAATCGCTAACTTCCTTCAAAAAAGCGCTTTTATTTTAGCCGTCTTTTATGGAATCGCTAGCCAATAACTTTAATAAACCTCCGAAGACAGTGCACTTTCTTCCAACCTGACGGCCTAGTTTCATCATACCGCTTCAAAAAAATGGCCCGATTAATGACATTAAAAACTGGATACTTATAGCAAAGCCAAGTGTTCTGTCTAAGCTCTTTAAATTGTTGGCGAACAGAGGGCTTAGCCAAACATAAAGTTTTGTATTGTGTCTCAACAGGGTCAAAGGAAAGTCCACTTATAAATATTTCTTAGAATTGGAGTACATGTTTTAAGCCTTCATCGAATACAAGCAAACGGATGTTATCTGTACAGATTTTTCGAAAGCTTTTGACAGAGTTGATCATAATCTTTCAAAATGTCTACATAATGATTTAAAAATGTCTACCATTAAAGACGAAACAAAAATATTAACCGAATTTTTGGACGCACTCTTTTTACCTTAAAGAAACGAAAAAAACCCAAAAAACTGTACAGGTACTTTAGGACACACTAAAAACTTAATTTGCGTTCCTTTGAAAACAGCAGTGTTCCGTGACACTTGACAGATCTGGACCATTTTTAATATCAACCGGCTTGCAGGTATTTCTAAAGTTCTCAACAAATTTCCAGCCAATATTTGCGCCCAGGACAATTTTCACCACAGACATTACGGGGACGGATAGTCATTCATGGGGATGCGCTTAAATCGATTTAGAATTTTTTATTGATCGGCTTATACGCGTAATCCTTATCGTGTACTACTTGTGGTAAACTTGGGGATGTGTTCCATAACTTTCTCAGGACTTTGTGTAAAACAAGTAATAATTAATTCTTTTTCATTACAAAAATTAATTAATATTAGAGAGCAGTGAAGATTCAGCCCGTAGGTATAACATGCAAAAATTGAAATTGAACTTAGGAATAAAAGTCAATTCTCCAACTCTAAATAACGCATGTCGCCAACACATATGTGGGCATAAACCCGCTACCTTCTTCTAACCACAGTGTTCCTTCCATCAGATTTTATTGCTGTATACATGAGTTCCCGTGGGACACTGTCAAAATTAGAATTAAGAAATTTTTTTTTTTTTTTTGGATTCCTCCTAGAACAAAAAATTTGGGTAAAAAAAAGTGTATTTGCTCTCATTGGTGAATCGTGTAAAAAAAGATTTATGTGTACTTTATACGGCCTTTGAAGGTTCCTTCTGTGCGTTGCAAACACTTTAGCATATTTATTATAAACTCATTCTTTAATAGTGCGTAGAGAACAAAGAACAAATTAATTGCGAACAACAGGTCTTTCCTATAATCATTAAAAATCTTATTCACTTTATATTAAATTAAAGTTTTAAAGATTTAAAGCAAATACAAAAAAGTCCCAGAACACACGCTGACATGATAACAGTTAATCTACTATCTAAACTTGTTCTACGTACTACTGGAATCGTACGGCAATGTTCTTAAAAAGAAATAAAAAACCAAAAATAAAAAGTCGAAATACTTAAAAGTTACGAACAAATTTTGCCTCGGCTCTTCGTTAAATGTCCTAGTTTTTGTTTTCGTTATTCACCTTGTTCTCTATTTAATGACTTTTTATTCAATGTGTATATAAACATATCTTATTTTCTCTTTGTTTAGAAATAAAACAAAGAATGGAAGCAACAAATTCTTCTTAGCAACAATGTTGACAAAAACAACCTATGTGCTTTGTTTATACAGCTGAGACCCTTTTTACGCTGTACACTGTAAGTAGAGCAAATTCAAAAGTTATGGTCGGGTAAGACCGGGCCTTAAATACCCTGCTCTACTTCATCTAATACGTTTCATTAGGAAATATCAAGGAGTAAGAAAATTTTATTTGCCTGGGGCCGATTCTTTTATATCCATCAACTTTATAATAAAATAGAAGGTGCAGACGTTTATTGTTGCAGTTTATATATACTTATGTTTTTACAAATTGGCCATTTTCAACACCAAAATCTACAATGTTTCTTTCCGAATTTTGAGCCAATTTCTCCATTTTTGCGGCCAATACAACTTAATACTTTGGCTAATTTCCAAACCCAAATATTAAAACTACATCTTTTTGCCTCCTGAAGATTTATTTTTTGTAAAAACATTTGTATGAGAAGTGGTTCCAAACATGATCCCGTTTTATCTAAATCATCCACAATCACTTAGTATGCTAAATGATATTTTTCATTAATTTATCTTGAGAAGTGGGTGAATTTCTATAAGTAGTCGTAGAAATAGTTCGATGCGGATGAAGGATCTTGAAGTTTTTTTCCCTCCTTTCTCTCCTTTACTGCATATAATTGAAATATTGAATTTAGTTTCCTCTAAATTTTTATCTACAAATTTATACAAAATTCTAACTGCGGGAGGAAGTTAGGCGCCTATTTTGAACATGGGATCTTTATTGATAAAATAATTTTTTAATCTATGAGGATGTTGAAGAAGTTCCTACAGTAATTTGAAGTACACATCAAGTGAAAAGCTTTAATGAAATTTAAATTTTTACTGCGCTTAAATTTTTTTACTGCGAAAAATTCCGATATCATAATTTTTGACATATCACGACCAACTTTTCTCGTAATTGGATCGACCGTTGTTGATAGTGGTAGTTTCATTTAGTTGGAACTACTCGTAAAATAACGCGGCTAATTTAACCAACCAGGCGGGAGCAGCGTATTCACCCTCATCATTCACGCATCTTGCATAATAGTTTTTTGGGCTATCGTAACGCATCCAGTGCCCATCACTCGTAAGGATTGGGATGGACTATCCTTCGAATGGAGCAGTGAGATATATGTTATTCGCAAATCCGCATTACGCTTATTCAAAACTACGAGGGACTATGTTTTGTACGTTTCAGTGCGATACTACTACGAACTATTTATACTTGGAAACATTCCGTGTAAAATCAGAATTCAGTGTAAAAGTAAAAGCAAAAGACTTAAGTAACAAACTTTATTACACCCGCACTTAGGCGATTGCGTCTTGAGTAGTCATTTCACTTAAAATTCAGCAACATGGTAGCTAAACAATTGCATTTTAATATATTTTCTAAATTTATTACGCTCTTGATTGAACGGTGAGATATATTAAATTTGACATTGCTTTTGCTTCTAAAGAATACTTGAAAGGTATATGTTGCTACAACATCGAGTTTTTGTAAATACAGCAGATAAATCGCCTTACACCTCATCGGTCTGTCAGTGTTCAACCGTTTCTCTTTATGTTTTTCTGCATGCCGGTATTGAATCATAGCACTCGTACGTCCGCCTATTCGTCCGCTCATCTAACCGTCCGCTTGTCCATTCATCTTCTAACCGATTTATTCATCTTTACCATTGTCCGTTCACCTGTATATCGAACGTTGGGCACACGGCTAGCCATCGCGTACGTTAGGCAGCTCAGGCTGCCTAAATGATTGTTCGGTTATGGACTGCTTCACTTATGTAGTTGTCTGGCTATTCATTTATTTAACTATCAACCTGTGTGCTTAATCGTCCGTCTTCTTCACTTCCATATATATATACATATATATATAGGCGTTTGCATGTTCGATTGTCTGTCAAATTACCTCTTGTTGCACTCATTCGGTTGTCTTTAGATCCGGCCCTCAATTCATACGTCACCATCCAACGATATAGGTATCAGCACTTTCAGTCATCTATCTGTCCGTAGCGTGTGGGTTCAACTATGTTTGTGCATATATATCCATTCGTCAGCTCAACAATCCGTCTTCCAAGGCATCATTTACTCTTGCATCCATTCGACAGCTCACCCATCATCCTTTCTTTTCCTAATTCATTCGACTATCCATTAGCGCACCTATCAATTTGGTCTTACAACTTCCGTTTTAAAGCGTGTATTACGACGGAATAATAACATTGCGAGTTCAAAGATTCGATGCCTGCCGCTCATATTCATTTTGAAACAACTAACCAAGTAAAAAATATTTTTATATTCTCTAAACATGCAAAGTGAGCAAGAGTGAGTGCATCAATTTTTACTTGTGAAGCTCTGCGGAATCTCATTTTAGTGCAACAATAACAACAACAATTTTGCGAATGATGTTGTTTTTGATAATGTTGTTTTTGTCTGAGATATTACCACACAGTTAGAGAAGAAGATATACAGAAGTATTTGCTTGGATTGGAAATGTTTTGTTCATAATAATGAATTTTTAAACTCCGGATGCATCAGTTCTGATTTGAACTCTGTTTAAAGCGGTTGTCGATTAACGGTATTCTAGCGATGTATAAATAATCAAATAAACAAAATGTAGTTTTCTTTTAAGTAACTATTAAAGAATTTGAATTTTTTTAAAGAAAATTAAGAGAAGAAAAAAAAAATGTTTTTCTTTATTTTTCTTTAAGAAATTAATCAAAAATATTTCTTTGGAAATTTTAAAGAAAAATTTTTATTGTTTTGTTTTCTTTAGTTAAATGTTAACAAGTTTTCCTTGGTAAGGTTTGAATAGAAATATCTATATATATATATATATATATATATATATATATATCTATGCATGTATGCATTTATTCATATGTGTGTGTGTGTGTGTATGTGTGCATTTAGTGTTACTTACCACACTGTAACACTCGATATCAACACTCCATGTACGTACGTACATGGGTTCGGTAAATATATGTATTTGTGTCTCAACGCCTTAAATGCAATTGATTAGGTGCTCTATGCCGTCGTTGCTTCTCGGCAAACACCGCCGCCACTAGTCACTTAGTTTTGTAAAAAAGCAAATAAAACAATCTTAAAAGTTTCTTTCAGCGAGCAAGCAGACAGACAAACAATCATAAGTAAATTGCTTGCGAAGAAGAATTTATGCATAAGTGCGAGTGTTATTAGACTGCTGCCACTGTCGTTGAGCGGTATCATCGCAATTGTTGTTAGTGGTCTTATTGTCACTTAAGCTGCATGTTAAGGCGTCGTTATGTGTGTTATCGATTAATATTTTTGACTTCAAGGAAACAAAAGTAAATGAATAACAAACAAAAGTGAAATTACTTACATATAAAAAAAAAAAAACGCTTCTTAGAGCATTGCGCGGTGCGGTTCGGTGCTAAAAATTATATAATTTACATAAATAAAATTATATCGCGGCCGTTGTGCGAATATTTTAAACTTTAAACGTTTATTTAAATATAATTTATGATTTTCTTAATTTATATAAACATATAGACGGTCTTGACCTTTCAGTCAATGTTGTCTCAGTTAACGTGTGACAAAATACCTTAAGAAAATCATAAATCTCTACATATTTGTGTGTATGCAAGCAAACAGAAGCTTTACTAAAAAAAAATCGTTTAAAAATTATTTTAATATAAATGTTTTATAAAAAGTTTTATTAAAAAGTAACAAAAAAAAAAACGATAAAAAAAAGGTGGAGCAATTAAGAGAAGCACAAGAAGAAGAAGAAGAAGAAGGGGAAAAATTTCAATATTCAAACAGCTAAATGATTAATTGTTAATTACTTTAAAAGGTTAGTATCGTATGTAAAAAAAAAAAAAAAAAAATTAACTTTAAACAATGCAACAATTTCCTTAAGAACCTTAAGACCTTTAAAGACTTTTTTTTTCTCAGTTTCGATTACTTTGGCATCTAAGCCTTAACACATTGCAAGACTTAATAATATAACAACTTCCTCAAGAATACCTTTCTTGTTTGTTTTTTGTTTTTTTTAAATTGTTTTGTGTAACTAAACCTTAACTGAAATTAAGCGACTTTGCCCATAACATGCCGTTTATGTTGTCATACGTTATGTTGTTTATTTGTTAATGTCAATTAATTGTAATGATTCGTTGTTTGTCTCTATTTATTGCCGTTATTATTGTTTTTGTTTTTTCCTGTTATTCTTAAATTAAATTTAAAAAAATAATTGAGTTTAAAGGCAAAGGCAGACAGACCCGTACACACATTAAGACATTTCGTTAAATTGATATTTAAAAGTTACCAAAAATCAACAAACATATCTATAATAAAACGTTGCTAACGATTATTTTGCGGTGAGTTTAAAAAAAAATAAATAGAAACAAAAACAACGACAAAAAAAGCTAGCATAGACGAGTAAGAAAGTTGCATACGTGAATCTTGGAGGCTCTTGTTTTTTTTGTAAATATAACACGGTAAACGATAACGCTAACGCCCCGTGATGCCATAATAAGTTTCGGTCCAAATTTTTGATAGAGATTAGCTCCAGAGTTAAAATTATTCGTTGCAATACTCTCACACGCTGGTCTTGTAAAGGATTTTTCTTCAGTTATTTCTTTCATTTTAGTCAGCTTCGTAGTCAGATCAGAACCATTTTTATAAATAATCTAGGATGGCTAACCAAAAATATATGCGTTTACTTTGTGTCGTAGTGTCGCGTAAGGTACTCGATGTTAATTTTTAACTTCTCTAGTACACCGACTGAGGTTTTCATTGGAAAGCCTTTTCAAACGAAACCAAGTTAGTAGTAGTAGTAGGTTAGACGATGGATAGATAGAGTTAAGTCTAAGAGCAACGCTAAAAAGTTAGGACTGTAGTTTTTAATATTAATTATGCATTTTATAGCCGTGGTGTGTGATCGAGTGATCAATTTCTAATAAATTAACTTAAACATGGTTTATTATTAAATGAATGCGTTCTTCTCCGTCAAAAATCGAACTTTTTTATTCAAATATCCTTCAGTTATGCCAAATTAATACATCTTCTTCTCCAGCCATGAACTTGTACATTTAGTGACTTTTTCTTTTTTTATTAGATCCGTATTCATACCAGAGATAAAGAGCCTGCAGAGCAGCTTGAATAAAAGGGGCCTTGAGAGAAAGGCTCCGGTGATTTTTTAATATCGAAAATATATATTTTTTTAATGAATAACCTTCTCAACTATTATTATCTATGACCTTTTCGTCCGCAAATTGTCGAAGAAACGCGGTGAAAAGTCATTTCTTCAAATTTATAAGAGATGGTTTGGTTCGGTTGGTAAGGCGTCATCAAAATCCTTCTAAAATGTTCAAAAGTAATACTTTATTCGCTTTTTGCCTTTCACTTCTCCATTCCTAATTTTAAACTAAAGCCATCCAAATATGTAATCGATTCTGAAGTTGTCCACAAGTTATTTGATTATCCGTCAAGTTTGCGTAACTGAACTTACATTGCTGGTAAATACGGTCAATTTTGAATTGCTCTTCTGTGATTAACGATTCTAGGATTAAACGGTTTGACACTTAAAAGAGGCGGTAAAAAAAATATTATGCCATATATCACAAAAGGTTAACAAAGTTATGTTAAGGAAAGACCCTACTTAAATATTCCGAGGACTTTGGTTTATAGTAGGCGATCAGGTTTAGTTTTGCACTGAATGCATTAATAAATCTCAAAAATATTTGCATTAAATTTTAGAAATATTTGTGTATTAATAAATTTTACAAGTTATAGGTTGTTGTCAGCTGTATTTAAAAACTTGCGTTTTCTGGTTTTTTTTACACCCTACACCATCGAAGGTGCAAACTGACTGCCACGCGAATTTTCAAGACAATCTCCGTCAGCCCATGCGCACTGTTACACTGCGCTACATCACAATGCCATTCTATAAAAATAGTTGTTTATCACTGTAAGAGATTATTATTTTTGAAAAGATCTCCCTAGGTTTCATTATAGATTTTGCATTTGCAAGAATTTTTTAAAATATATTTTCAGTAATTACTTAAAACAATATAAGTTTTTAGCCTCTGATTGACGGTTAAAGGGGAAGTACAGTGATAGACGCCAGTAAATGACGTGGCACTCAACTTGTTAAGCATGTGCCGGAGTATACAACACTCATATCGACTTGAGACCGACCCACTTTTTGTTATACCGATCGATTAAGAATCACTTTTTATATATCGATCTAAGGCTGTCTGTGCGTCTATTTCCATGTGCGCAATTTTTGAGATATGAATGATGAATGAAATTTGGTACACTGACGTGGTTTGGCCCAAAAATCAACAAATTTTTCAATCGCTTCTCATATGACGCCTTATTTTGAAAGACATTTATATACATATCTGGAGGATGGTGTGGGGTATTTAATGATAGACCTTCAGGTACTGTAGTATTTTTAATTGTTTTTTTTATTTTTTATTTAGTTATTTGGGATTTGATGACGTTTGGTATACCGAAGTGTTTTGGCTCAAGGATGAAAGCTATTGAAAACGGTTTTGATTTGACCACTTCCCATGACTCCCAACGCCTTATTTTGCATCGTTGTTATACCAATAATTGTATTTAGCGAAGTGACGTACGGTGTGTAGTGATGAATCTTTTTTTTTTTTAATTTTCTAATAATAATTGTAACGATGTAGCTTTCATATTTAGTCAGTGGAAGATTTGAAATAACAACATTGTTCGCAACTCTCAGGCGTTCTGTTTTCAAATGTAGAAAGTAGACGATATAAAATACAGATGAGAGCTATGAAAGCAAGATAGGAATTCATATTCATGTTTCATATTTTGTCAAGTTAGAAAAGTACTGGCAAACCTGGTATACCCCCTTTATATATTTTTTATTGCTTGGTATAATAAAATTAAGTGATTTTCAGATATCTATAAAAACAAAGATTCAATTTTGGTTTTTGTTGAAACTTGCAAAATTGAACACTTAAACTTCGCTTTAATTGCTTTAAATGCTTTTAGCAATGTTGCAGCGTAACTATGTTTGATTTTGCTTTCAAAAATTTAATTTAAATTAGGACCATTTCAGTTATATAACAAATTTAGTTACGATTAGCTAATCAGATTTCTCTTAAAATCCATTTCCCAATAGTTATTAAAAGCTGACTGTAAGGCGGAATTGTAAAAAGATGAGTTTTCTTAAATATTTGGTTACTGCAATGGAAACAGCATTTGTAGAAATTTCTGTGAAATTATGATGACAAATACTCTTAACTGGAAGCAAAATTAACTGTTTTCCAATAACATACATTTCGCCGATTGTCAATAACATTGTTGTAATTGCATTTTTTCATATTATGACCGACTTTTTTGTCTGTTGTGAGTGAGACAAATTTATTTTGCAAAAGCACGGAGAAGAGCATATTAAAAGAAGATTCATTTGAAGAAATGAGTTAATTGTGGGTGAATTGTTGATAACGTGCATGCATCCACACAAAATAATTTCTTACTTTTTTCTTTATCTTCATTTTACCAACCGTGTTATTTAATTTCTTTTAGTTCCCCTGTCAGTTAGCTAGCCAAAACCAATGATCTGTATATGATTAGAATATAAATTCAAGAATTACTTTCTCTAAAAAATTATTTGTAATCATTTTATCCCTTTAGTTTTTTTTTTTTTAAACTCTTGTAATGCGATGATCGTCAGAAAGAGGACAGGAAAGAGAAAGAAGTAGGGAGGTAGCGGCCGCAGCCTAGTAGGTTTGTGCTGACTTGGTAAATGTTATGCCCTTTCCGACTGAGCACTCACTGTAGCTATGGCTAAGGAAACTTCTACCGCATTTGACTTGATAGTCGGGGTTCTTGGCTATTCGCCTGCTTATACGGACGCGCAGGTAAACTTTGTGCATTTTTCCTAGCTCTGATCACAATCTGAAAATCCTAGGGAATATAGTATCGACTATCGCCGTGATTTTGACTTTTGTTTTCATTCTTCCTTTTACCTAAAATGTAGTTTCTGCGATGGATATAATGCATGTCATGTAGTACAATCGTGGTAGAAGGTAATGTTCGCATTTTATGTTATTTTATGTTACTAAGCCAGGAAACTTCCTATTAAACGTAAAGGAGGAACGTCAAGCAAAGTACTTAATATTACGTAGCACTGAGACCGACGTTAAACAAGAAAAGCTACCATTTGATTCTGAGGGTAATGTTAAGGAATAGCAAGTTGGATTAGGTTCCAAGGATAGTGCTAAGCAAAAGACAAGTTGCCATTCACTTTTATTATGTGCTGTTAGATTCTAACAGCAAAACAGCTCGGTCTTCTATTGATCGAGAAAATTTAATATATCCTAAAAATTAGATTAAAATTAATATAAGATTTAAGCAGGATGTACACCACATTAGCCATAATTAACAGCTAGCAATGTTGATATGAATTTTTTTGTCTTTTTATACCCTACACCATTTATGATTAAAGTGTATTAAGTCCCTGCGGACGTACGTAATATGAAGAATGGCTTAACCCACCTTTTATTACAACGATCGACACCGAAAATCATTCTAAATGGATCTTAGCCTGTCTGTCAATCACTCTGTCCACATAAATTTTGGTTCAAGCTACGCGTCGCAATGTTTTACATATTTTGGTTAAATTTCGTACATTGATGTGCTTTCACGCGAGCACAAGCGTTATTCGAAATTGCTTGGATCGGTCCAAATTTTCAACCACCCCCAGTGTAATGCCCTATTTCGAAATGTCGTTATATGGAACAAAATTGCAATTTTAAAAATTTGTCGACAAAACTCGCTTTGTGATAACAATTTGGTATTCCAAATTGGTATGAAAAATTTGATTTGGCTGGGGCAACTTTTTACACCGCCTCTCATATAATAGTTCCTACGAAAACTGAGTTTTTTATATAGCAAATAGGTAATATTTCGTGAAGAAAATTTCTTTATAATAGTAAATCGACATAGAAATCAACTTTACCGAATTTGGACAAAGTAGGTTTATTTTTTGGACACTGTCGCGTATAAGGAATTCTCCAATATGCAGACTTATTACCAAAACTACGTACGTAACTTTATTAGGGGAAGTGACGTAGAGTATCTAAGACTCGATCTTGCCCGACTACAATGTTCTTACTTGTTTCTCGAATGGGGCCTTATATGATCGCTTTACCTTATAAATATTTCGTTTTACCTTTTATCTAGAATTCATGCATAATTTGTTTAAAAAAAATTTTTTTTCTCTTATTAGTTCGTTTTTCTTATGGTCTTTGCTACCATTGTTTTTTACACTCACTTTCAGTTTCATTCATTCGGTTAGTTAAGCCAAAATATTAAATGGTTTTTGTGTTAAGCAGTTCAACAAACTAACGAAAAAAAAAATTCAAAGTAAACATAAACCAAAAAAAAAAAGGAGAAATAGAGGAAATTAAAGCTGAAACTGAAAGTGTCAGACACACTTGGGAATACTATGTATGATAATTACAGTAATTTCATGAATTTAAAACAAATGGTTTGTTTTTCGAAAATGAAGTTGATTAACCCTTCTTTTTTTTGCTTTTTTGTGGTTTGCGAAAACCCAGAAAGCGTATGTTATTGGTAACCGGTTTTAAGTTAAGGAACACTTCTCGTAAATATTTTTTATAAATATATACAGTAATACATTTTTAGTAGATGAAATAATGTTTGAGTAATTATTAAAAAGAAGAATAAAAATAAAAGTCAAGACGTTCGCTAAGTATTTTGTGCAAAGAGAAAATCATTTTTATTTAAAAATTTCATATCGCTTATTATGAACTGCGTCAGTTTCATATTATAACGTAGCCGACAGAAAATTAAGGTGCGCGAGTTATAAAATTTATAACACATCTATGTGTATAAGTGTTGATACCATATGCAAGTTTTTCGAATCAGGTTTATATCTGTTGTTCTGTTTAAGAGTATTGTGTGTTAAAACAGAAATAGATAACGTGATTTTAAGCGTCTGGTCTTTAGGTATTCTTTACGGGATCAAGTCGCCCCCACTTAACTATCTGTTTTTTTATATTCGATTTTTTCTCCTTCTCACTTCACTAACTGTGTTGGAGTGATGCGAGCCAACCTCCTGTATTTTAGAGTTTCAAATTTTTGGCTATGATGATAGTTTTGACTATGACAATAATCAACAGTATAATAATGAAACCATTCCTTTGATACTTGTGGGTGTAGGAGAGCGCTTATAGCTGCGGCAGCGGAGATATATCTTTAATTCTACGCGCGTAAGAGTTTATAGTTATGATTCTGGTAAAACGTCTGTAGAACGAAAGGAAGTCATTTGCAACTGCAGCGAAGAATTTCAGCTAAGGCTGGCGAAGCTAGCCCGGAATTCACCGGTTACCTGCGTGCGTACAATAAGTGAAGATTTACGATTAATATAAAAGAATCTGCAATAAAACAATAGAAATACGTCTTTGGCTAAAGGGATTAGGAAACGATTGCAAGAAGAGTGGATTTGTGTACAGAATTAAGGGGATTGAAGTTCGCCCATGGCCTCAATAAATTCCGCCTTTTACAGGATGCTTATGTCATATCTGCTAATATACGGTTATTTGCATCATATCTTTATTGATATTCTCAGATTATTTTCCGCACTAACTTTCTTCCAAGAAACAGTTTTTTAATACAAACTCTGCTTTTATAATTAAAGAATATGGACTTCTTTGTTATGAGATCCGAAAATGACAAATTTCAACCCTCAGAGTATTCAGTTCTCACGGAAATCAGCGCTTAGTATCCGTTGCAACTAAATCTCAAAGCCTTATTCAAGTTCGACACGAATTGATCAATTTTTCCATATTTATCTTCTTCTTCGTCTGAATTATTACTACGGTCGCAATAATTCAATCATTATCGACCACAAGCAACACTTTGACACATCTTTAAAGTACAAATCATACAGCCACGAGAAACAGGAAACAGGAGATCTCTTTAGAATAAAATTGCTAGGATTTTGCAAAAATAATAGTCCCGATAGTAAATTTGTAAAATTCCAAGAAAGTTTGTTTCTCTTGTGAAATATATTTGGAAATATAACCGAAAGTGTATTTACAATGCATTATCTCTGTCTTTTTTTGAACAAGTCTTCAGTCACAGGTGTTTGCTAACCCGTACACAGTGGGTCTCATTAATATCGGGCTTCTTTGTTCAACATAAAATAAACGCTGGCAATTTCTAGACTTAACTTCCTATTAGGTTCTTGCAGCGAGTAAGGCAATAGTCATGTTATAGTGTGAGTATGCATTGGAGCCAATGGATTCGGAAAATAATCGATGTTTATAGACGGCATTTTAAACAAGGAGGGTCGTTTATGAATACTGAAGGAAAATTTCAAAGAAAATGGGGACAAACTTGGTATTTTGGAAACATTCAAATTCTGTCAAGATAATAACTTCAATAGTAAGTTCCGCTTAATTCAAGAATGGCATGTATATAACTGCATCAAAGTGCTTCACCCTCTTCCCCAATGAGGTGAATTAGACAGGCGAAAACACTCAATCTCTTTCGTCCAAGATCGGGATAATAGACGACAAGAAGAATGCCGTGAGATGCTTGTTTTCTATACAAAAAAAGTTATACAAAATATGTCAAAACGTTTAAATGACGTTATTAACCAAAAAGGATATGTCACTTAATATTAATTTGTAATAGTATGCTGATTTTTTCTTCGTACTCTCGTTTAACATGTTTTTACTTTTTGTCGAGCGAAAAAAACCCAATAGTAACGAGACTCACTGTAAGTAGGGGTAATACGGATAATTGTTTATTCAACCGATGAATTTATGCTTCTCAATTTTTGATCTGTAACCACAGTTTTGGATAACCGTTGGCTGAGCTACAAAAAGTAAGAAAGTTACATACGGTTTTTCACGATATCCCTCTGGTAATATTTAAAAATTTCCCAAACGGTTTATTAATTTATCAAGTTTAGGAAATATTCAAAATTAAAGTTTGGAGAGCTTTCCCAGTCACGTCCATGTAGTGTGAACTAAATCGATTGGCTTTAGAAATAAATTCTCAAGTCTTAGTGGCTAAATGACGCAGTGAACCTTCCGGTACTGTGACTACTGTACATTGTACAGTGCAAGCTAGAGCTGTATGTTGGCGAAACAAGCCATGACTTTTACGACGATCTGATATTTTTCGATTTTTCTTTCAACTGCACACACATTTTTAACGCTTCTTCATTATATGCTTTTTTTTTTATGCACTATTATTATAGTTGAAAACTTACCTAAACAAAAATTCCATAATAACGCGAAATGTGAGTAAAAACAATTCAAATTAAAGAGGCCTGCACGCCCAGCGGCATAGTATTGCACTAGTACATAGTTACACCGTAGAGTTATCTGCCTTCTTTCAACAAAGAACACTACAATCAGCTTTTATAGCCGCAGGTAAAAAAAAACGATAAGAAAAAACAACAAAAATATTGTGAAATCTTCCAAATATAATAACACAACAAGTGCTTTTATTTGCTGCAAAGACCTTTGCTCTATTTTAAAAAGAAAATGCTAAAAAAAAAAAAAATAATAAAATTATGATAATATGATTTAGTTGTTATCATGCCATACACCGCTTGTCGTAAGGGTATATTAAGATTGCAGAAACGTGAGTACGTTTGAGCAAGACCTATCCTTTATGTTTATTTATTTACGTTAATATATTCCATATACGGTATCGGGATTTGAATATGAGTAAGAGTACTTGCTTTTTATTTTAAATGGTTGAGAACTTTAATATGTGAAACAGTTGAAAACATTATAGTCGGGCCTGGCTAACTACTGTCTAACATAATTCTTAGTTTTGTGATAGAACACAAAGCTTATAACCTGTCCTTATACCAACTCACTATTATGGTACTGCATATTAAAAATTACACCTCTTTGCAAATATTTTCCGTAAGAATGATTGTGCCCAAGAGGTTAAAAAATTGCGTCACGTATTCAAAACTTAGCTACTTTTTATACCAAATTACTATTACGGATCAAATTTCATTATAAAATATTGAAATTTCGACTTTTCTGCTCTAGAAAAAGAAAGTTTTCGCGCAAATCCTTATACAGGGCAGGATCCAAAAGATAAACCGAGATGGTCCAAAATTTGGTACAGTTGACTTTATAAGTTAAATTACAATTATGATCTGATGTTCATCATGAAGCACTGAAAATTAGACCTTTTTGTATGTGTTTCAGTTTTCATTATATGAGAGTAAATTCAAAAAATTGCCATAGCCGCTCGAAAGTTTCCATGCCAATTTAGTATGCGAAAATACTATTACTTAGCCACTTCTGTCGAGAAATTTTGAAATTTGCAATTTTTTTCATATAATTCCCATTCCCATTTTGAAAACAGGGCGTTGTATTGGGGATGCTCGAAAACCATTTACAAGATCCGCGGTCCTTGTGTCGAAACAAATCGGTGTACCCAATTTCATCAAAATATCTCAAAAATTTGCGATCTGTCGCTTGAATACAAAATTCCATGGACAGACATAGAACGGACCGACGGACAGACAGTCAGACAGGTGGTGTAATAGAAGATGGATCTCTTTTAAGCGCTTCTGCGGGGTAGATTCGCCCGCACAAACTTAATATACATTGTACCCCAAAATGATCGAAAATCCAATCGTAAACAATATTTAAGCAAAAGAGTTTGCTTCTTTTACGAATATAACTGATAAAAGTAGTGAAGTAAGACGGAAAGTACTCCAAGGTATGTCTGACAGCGCAATTCTCGGGATATGTTAATGAAATCCGCCAGACTGAATTGTATAAATTCAAGCGTGAACGTTATTGTAAACTTATTCAATTTTTACGTCCACTCGCCGTGTGAGGTACTTTGATGGAATAACCGCTATATGGAATAATTTGCATTTGTTAATATTTCTCGATAAAAAATGATACAAAGTTAAATATTGACGTAATCAATCGGTCTGGAAAATGATGCTATGGTATTATCTTTTGAGCCACCTCCCATGTAAATATAGAATAATCCTGAATAAAGGAATGAAATTCAAATTTTGGGTTTTATATCGAAAATTAATCGACGCATAACGTAGTTACTGTATATATACATAAATCTACTGAGTTCGGATAGCAGTTTTTAGATATTTTATGAAGTAGATTTGTATAAGTCGAGATGGTATAGGGTGTTTAACGATCGCTTGGCCTTGCGCGTCTACAATGTTTTAATTTGTTTTCATTACAAAAATGTAAATCGAAAGCTATTTGCGATTATTGAATCTATTGTTTCCCGAGATATGTAGCAGGTCATGCGGTCACATCGAAAATAAATGACGTTCGCATAGGTAGCGTCACTTTAACAAAGAGAAGGCCGGTGAAATTAATTCGACAACGCTACATTTACTGTAAAGGCCGAACGTGGAGCATTTTCGAAAAAGTACGGACTAGCTACTACATGAGTAATTTTCTTTAAAAAATATTATTAAATTTTTACCATTTCACAGCGACGTATAAATGTGTACCGCTCCACATTTTCTAGCTTTTACATGTCAAATGTCATCGTAATAAAAGCTATGTTGAAAGTTCAGAAATGTGGTGTGAATGTGTGGTGTGAAATTTGAAAACCCTTGATATGTTATACCAATTGCAAATGGATTAGTAGCTCGCTCATAATTAATCGTTCATAATTAATCTTACATGATGATCGTATAAATTCGAAGATATTAATGAAGATATGTTGAAGCCTCGGTACTATTGGGTTTTAACTAAGTCCACATTTTAGACAGGTCATACTTATTTTTGAGCATAATAGCAAGCTTAAACATGACACATATGGTTTGCGCCCTTATATCAATTTTTGGCGCCCTGATAGTTGTAATAATAGAAGGACGTATTGACGGACACGATTACATCGAATACGGATTCTATGGAGAGCGAGGTTCCAAGCTTCACAGGCTAAATGACAAAATGTATATATTCTGAATTTTTAGGGCGGACTGAATATATAAGAACACAACGACAAAATTGTATTAATATTCAATTTGTTTTTTTATAAGAAAATTTCCAAAAACAAGTTTCGCGGCTTCGTTTGAATTAATTATATAAACAATAAATAATTCTTTTATTTTATATTAATTTAAATTAATTTTATGATGAATTTCTACGTTGAATATAGAAATTTTATGTTGTAGTTAGTTTAGTTAAATCTCAGGAGAATTTTGAAAAAATATTACTTTTCCATTTTGAGAATAATGATTTATTTTGCGAATGCTACACCTATGGAAATTATTAATCAGCTTGGATTTGGATTAATATCGCTAAAAAACTCATCGTTGCAATATTAGGTTTTTATTAAAAAAAATCAGTCAGCTTAACATTTGCAAATTGATGTGAAGAAAGTGTTAGCTGGTAGCAGTTCTTAATGTGTACTGCAGATAAAAAGTAATAGAAATAAGTGAGAAAGTTTAAGGCAAATATTAAATATCTACAGTTTCCAGGGCAAAGAAATTACGCGTAGAACTTGTTTTTATTGCTTTTGCTTGAATACATATCGTTTAAAATATTATATAAGACAATATCTTAAGTCTTGGCTTGTTATTTAGGCATAAACATTCAAATAACAGCTACTTACTCTCACATAATTACTTACAATAAAATATTCCGTCAAATAAATAAATAGCATTTCACAATTTTCTTTCTTAGGCATTGAAGCTTCTTCTAATTTTCTTCCATAGCTTCGGTTGACTGAAATTAGCTTCTATGAAGAAAGAACTTTAATTTTGGCGCGATAGCAAGCAAAGATAACGGAAAGCAAAAGTGTTCCCAGTTTTTGTTGCATAGGCGTGTGGGCGTTGTAGGCTTAGCTTAGGATATTCTCACTTTCTTTTGCAAATTTGTAGGCGTTGCATTCGAACGGAAGAATGTTCATTACAGATTCTATATAGTTGGACAGATGGATAGATGAGCAGACGAACATGCATTCCGGATGTGCATTCCGAATGCGAGACTTGTCAAGATTTGATATACCGTTACGCGTTATAAAGTTAATGAAAAAAGATTTGATTTTGTTCTACTATAATATTGAGTAGGCGTGGCCAATTTTTCTCATATCTGTAGAGGTACTACAACTTTTATAGATTTGTCTTATGTATTTTATGAGCAACGAGTAAAAACCAATTTTTTATTCCTTTTGAAAAGCATAGGTGTTCTCAGTTTACCTAGTACTGCAGCCGTGTCCTTCGACCGATTTGGTGCATTTTGAACACCATCTTGCGAGCTAGAATTTCCAATGTTTTTACAAAGTTTGAAGTCAATTGCGGCCAGAAGAATGTTTACAACATACACCACATCGACCGACAAACGGACATGTTTAAATCGATTGCGAATTTAATGCTTACCAACAATATATATACTTTGCGCCGTCTTTGAAGGTTCCTTCTGGACGTTGCAAACGTTTTGACAAAATGCATATATCCCTCATCATTCGGTGATAGGTATAACACGATAAATTTTTGATTTAAAGTTTATCAATACAGCAGATCATATGGAACTCCATGCCAATTGATTCGATTTCTGCAAAGTTACAGGCATTGTTGTAATTATACAAAAAGAGCTTTTTTGATTTTAACTAAGTCTGCGGAACAATGATTTCTGACTACCAGGATACCATGAAATGTATCGTTACTGGATCAGAGGATTGTATCTATGACCACGATACAACTGGCAAATCAAACGAAAAGGGCCAACAAAGATCGAGTGAAAGGCACTAAAAATTAGAGCCATGCTGACATTTTTCTCACTGTTGTGCAATATAAATTTTTCCGCCAGGCCTAACTGCCAACAAGGAATATTGCATCACTGTTATGAAATTGATTTGGGAAAATAATTAATGATTATTCATTTTCATTCAATTATATTCGCCTGATTTTTTGACCACAATAATTTCTGAGGAAGCCCTTTGAAAACTATCATCTCACAGCTTAGGTTATTTTGTTTATTTTTGATGAGATTTATATAAATTTCAATTTTTGTCTTATTAGGCTGTGTATTTTTATATTAATGGCCAGAAAAAATTTTTTTTGGAGTATAGTAATATTCGGAGAAGTTATTCAGCATTTATTTAAGTATTAAAGAAAGAAATTGTTAAAAAATTTCCAAAAATGGCATCACCGCCGTCATTTTCGCATGACGCCATTTTCTTAAGGGCCTTTGCGGGCGATAGGTTTTTTGGTGCAAATTCGAATTTAAAAAAACAAAAATATCGTATATAGCTAACTGAACAGGGAAGATTCTTCGCACATATTGCTTTATGTATGATTGACAATTGTTTAAATGGAGAAATTAAATTTTTGAGTGAAAAAGCACTAATGTGAGCTGGTCTATGAAGCTTTGAAGGCAACGCATTACTTATTCTTGCAATAGCTTAATTAGCGAGCTTACATCATGATTTGTTCAAGAACTCACCTTCGTAAGGTTTTCTCCTTTCGATTTTCATTTTAAGAAGACTTCATAGAGAATTTAAGAAGTTCTGAAAATTTAGCTCATTGGGGGTAGTTTTGGGCATTTTTTTTCTTTAAAAGCCAACGTAACATTTTAAGATTAATATACAAAAATATAAAACGAGTCAATGATATGTGAGCTCTCTTACTAATTACGCATTTGAGGGACGTTAAGGGTGAAAGAGATAGATTTGGCTTAAATTAGAAAGCAAGGGAGAGAATGTAATGATTGCAGTAGATAGATAGTAATAATCCACACCCATAGCAAAATTTCTGAACTTTTATTTTCATTTTCGTTTTAATTTTTATTTCATTTTCCATTTTATGATAATATTTATTCAACTTCGATCAGTTAACCTCAGTTGGAGAGGTTAAGCAGAGAATGTCATTCTCAACTCTATAGAATCTCACTCTTAAGATTTACCACAAGAACTGGTTGCCATTTATTGTTATTCAACTTTATTTATTTATTTATTTTTTTTTTTTTTTTTTGGTGAATTTATTTAGATTTCCTCAAGAGATAAATTCTTGTGTTTTACACAAATAACGTAACATAAACAAACAATGATTCTCATCATAAGTTTCAATTAGATTTTTAAATACGCCAAACTAAGGTAAATCTAAATACAATTTGTTACTGTGACAGCGATAGAAGACACAGGTGCAGTTTTTTCTGTTTTCCTTTTGGGTCCGCCGCATACATATCGAATAGGCAGAGCGGAATTGAAAAACTGTTTTTGTTAGTATTGTGACCCGAAGTATAAAAGAAGTATCGTTTATTAGTTTCTTTTTTTAAAAAGAGTGGGCGTAATATTGTCACACATAATTAATGTTTATACATGTTTGACATGACAATGAATGGTGTTCGTAGTAAGTCAATGTGTTTCCATCTTATATGTTTTTCTAAATAAATTGCATGATTTATATGACTTCTCTCTCTCTCTCTCAGATTTAATTCGAATTTGTTTTACCAAGGTGTTGTTGTAACTAATAATGTAAACTATAAATTTGGGCGTTAAGCTTCGAAATAATGCGATTGTTACAAATATTTATGTTACTTACAATGGAAAGAAACTCAAAATAATTCATTGAAATTTTTGAAGCATTTCATTATTGCTTACAATATATTATTACCAAAATCCCACATTTCACGATTTGAATTTTCAAGAAAACTCGTTGATTTTCTAAGAAATCAAATTCCAAAGAAAGGGAAAACCAAAAAGCTTTACCTGCCTCTTGCAGATGGCAACTGGCGAAAAAGTTAACAACGATTGGAAGAAAGTGGGTGTGGAAAAAAGGATGAAGACAAAAATATTGCGATGGCTTTAGATACTGGTAGCATGCTTGTAAAAGAATATATTATATAAGCAGCACATTTGCAGAAAGCAAAGTCGGTCGTGGTCAGGGAGTTGAGTCGTAATATTCCAACGGTGAAAGACCGGAAGTAATTTGTAAATGGCTCTCGTAAGAATTGTAAATAAAACCTACGTTATCCTAAATATCGCAACTCAAAGTGCTCCAAACTTAATTCAAAATGGATTGAATAAAAAGCGTAAAATCGCAAAGAGCAGTTTTACTTTACACTATGCTGAACCGCTATTGACAAATTCGACAACTAACGTTTGCGGCTTCATAGATCATGGGTTTTCCTTTCCCACCTCTTTTAAGAGATGAATTTTTGGACAAGTATCATTTGCCCTGACCTCAACGATTGGTTTGTGTAGATATCCTTCATGAAACCTTTCGCACTCCACGTCCATGAGTTTTTTCCCCGGTAATGTCACGAATATCGTTCTATAATTTAAGATCAAGCTGTGCTGTTCAATTTTTAAAAGCGTTACCGGTGCGTGATGCGTTGGGTGTGTAACTTATACTACTAAATTAAAATGCAGAGGATATAGAGATAATTTACGTTAACACCGACTAACTATGACTCATAATGGAAATAGGTTCTTATAAAAGCCCACTCGAGGAAAATTTTATATACATGATAGGACAAAGAGCACAAATAAGTCATAAGCGATACGTTAGCATTTGTAAAAATCAAATGTTATCGTACCATTGTTATTATACCCCTTAGTATTGCTTAGAAACTGTCTTTTGTATCGCCTTACCAAAGTTTCGGTGTCTGCCGTGAACCAAAATATAGACAAGCTACGTTATGTATTAATCGATAGTGAATCTTTTCTCATCACCAATTGCATAATGATTCGTTATTGTTTCTAACCCAAATATGCTGTAGGATATGGTATGAATAGTTATCATGCACCTGAAAAATTTAAGCTTTTAAAAAGCCCCGGGGGAAACGCTGCATTCGTTTGTCGTGATTAGATCAAGTGACAGTGATATACCCTAGTTGTCTTGATTCTCCAGCTAGTACAAAGATGTAAGGGAACAAAGTAGAACTTCACGGAAAACGATTGGGATTCGCAAACAGGCGCGCCGACAAAAAGCTGTAATATATAAGAATTGTAATAGCGCGCTTTTGGCGACAAAAGCTTAATTAAGTTCAAGTTTCCTTTTCTCCTGAAAAAAATTCACATTATTAATGATTGATGTTGATCGAGTCAGCGATTATATATACGCAATTGAAAGGTTGCAGGGAGAAAATAATACTTTACGAAAAGAATGTTTTTATCCGATTTTTTCTTGCCTCAGTATCTGGTCGCCATTGATTCCCATCAGCTGATCTGCTAGAGATGATAAAAACATGGTATAAATACATTAGTTATCGAGGCCCAAGCATCATGGACAATAGGAGATATTGATTTAAGCTGGTGTTCTCTGGGCCACTCTAAAATGACCTGTATAATTATAAATATTTTCTATTATATTGTAATAAGATGATGTCTATCAGAAAACTTGTAGTTCTCACCTGTTTTTATTATATTTGGAAAATTTCTATTTTAATAGCAAAATTCGAAATACCTTAGGAATGCAGCGTAACAAGTGATATCGAAATAGCAATATTTTTGCTTTTATATTAAAATTGGCTTTTTATTTTAATTTTTTTATTAGTGAAAGAGCGAAGAAAATAGATAAAATAGATAATAAATTTGGTTTACACCGGTTTTCTTACCCAGCACCCGGCTTGTATTGAATATCAATAATGTGGCATATATTTAAGCATAATTGATCTGCCAAAATATAATGTAATGAAGCAATACTTGCATGTACTTAGTGCAACATAACCGCGGTGTTCTACATTTAACATAACATGCACAGAAACCAATGTAAGGGCATAATTGCACAGAATCATTACTTGCAATGCTAAGTGATGAATATAAAAGCTATACATATATAAGGTTCGAACGCTTGCTAATGTTAGTGGCGAAATAATGAAGTAATGTTATTGAATTTTGATTTTAATCTGGCGAAAGTTTAAGGGCCATTTTCACTATTTGAATAAAATGTCCAAGATCTTATTGACGATCAGATGGACGGATACCCACAACACATTCCCAGGAATAAATGAAAGATTATGGAATTTTCGCCTAGGCTTTGCTCTATAAGGTCCGTATAGCAAGCAGGCGATTCACTGTTAGATTTTTACTAACCATAAAAGGTTCTAGATGATTATTCTAAACGAAGCTTTAAGGCCGTAATTGTGAATGTAAAAGTGACGAAATCGGACGAATCAACCTCAATGCTATGCTGATCAATAATCTACACATTAGATTAAGTAAAACAGTTCACGGGTTTTTCTCTAATATTATAGATAAGTTTGGAGTTGCGTAACATAGTATTACTATGCCTGTCCATCCATGCTATGGGCCGTTTTAAACCTGGAATTCTATGAATAATGAAGAATTAAATTAAGTTTTCTCGGTATTATCTTTTCATGCGCTATCCCCGTTTGACAAATATAACATACCTTTGTATTTATAATAAAGAGAAAAAAATTCTTTTGATCATAAATTTTCCATAAAATTGCCATAAAAATATTTCAACTATTGTCAGTTATAGCATAGCAAACTATAAATCTTCCGTGACAAACATAAACTACAGGTTAAAGCGCATATTAGAACGGTGAGACAATCGCAAGCATAAGCTATAGATTTGAAATAAATTGTTCGCTGTTATCTTAACCATTTGAAAACTTTTTATAAAAAAAAAAAAAAAAAAACACGAATTAAAATAATTCCGAAATGACAAATCATCACTAGCGCACTCCTTCGTTTGTTAAACGCCTTTAAAAGTGTTAAAATGAATGTTTTTTTTTTTTTCTAATTTTTATGTAAAGCGATTGATTGACCATCAACTCCGGCGTCTGTTCTTTTTGTTATGTATATGCCTGTGTATGCATGGATAGATATTTACTAATCTCATCTGATTAAAGATTGCCGGGGTCTTTGCTCTTTGACGGTGTCTCGAAACGAATAAATTTTCTATATGTTGTTTTTGTGGTCTTATAATCTTAAATCTTCTTTAACTTATGAAAATGAATATAACGGCGATGACGATCATGTTGTTGATGATGATGATGATGAAGAAAACATGTTTTATGCAATGATATACGAAAAGAAGACTTAATACAACCAATTATAACTGTTTACTATTTACTGATAGATACGTATGTCTGCCTATGCATTAGTAGAGAGGTATCAGCTCATTATTATATAAATGGAAAATCTTCTCAGACTGAGGATGAAAAACATATTATAAGTGTTTGTGTTTTTAATTTTTTTTCCCTTGTTTGTTTTTTCGATTTTATTAAATTTATTGTTTAAGCACGTGCTTTACCTTTACATGACTGCGTTAACTTCGCATACCCACAAAGTTTCAAGTTTTAATTCTTTCGTCTTTCGTCGCCTTGTTTGTTGTAGCTAACCAGCAATTATAATGTTTTAATAATTGCATGTCCATCACACACACTCTCACAAATGTCATATATGTTGATTGTTGGATTGCCTCTAATGCCTTGCAAAGGCATTTGAACCGTCTTTTATTACGTTTTCATAATGATGTAAATATATTTTAATTAATACAAATGATATAAGCAAAGAATTATATATGGCTTACACTGTTGGTTTTGTTTTTTTTTTTTTTGGTTTTAATGAAAACATTATGAATTGAAATTAAGCCTAATTTAAAAAAAAAAATCATTTTGTCTCGTAAATATGACAAAATGCCGAAAGAGTGTTCGCTTCCTTGCCGCCTACAGGCTATTTCTACCTTATCTGATTCCGTTTTCCGTACACAAAAGGGGCTACGTAAGATGCAAAAACGCTCAAAAAAATCAGACAACAAATCAGTCAATAAGCCCCGGTCATCTCTAACAAACAATTCTTCTTGTTTTTACCGTATATCAACTTTCAAACGACGATTGTCAGAATTTCACGGCATTTCGATAATTAGTTTACGAGTTGCAGCGGTTTTGGCGACGCTACTTCTGTTATTCTTAAAGTAATGAAAAAATCCGTACTGCGCGTATTTATTAAGTCTTGCTTTTTGAGCGAAAATGTACTACTCAAAGCTAACAATGATTTGAGAAATGGTTTGGCAACTGCGCTTCATCCAAACAAAAACTCCGAAGAGGAATTTTATAATACAAAGACAAAAAAAATTTTTTTTTTACTTATTTCGGCACTTGTCACTCGATGAATTGTTCTGGTCGGTCAGTCGCATTTCGTATTTCGAAAGACCGGTCCATGACCGAGTCCGTTGTCATTAAAAAAACAAAATTTTCCATTTGATTTCATTTAATTTCTAATTCTGAAAGTCAATGGCTTCCAACTTCGAGGTTTGATTTCATTTAACATTTCTTTTTATGGAAATCTTTGTGCCAGGTTGAGAAATATAAATTACTACCCGAACCGGGAATGCATCACTGTTGCTCAAATATATCATTTATGAGTTTCTATGTGTTGCAATATATGTGCATTTTACTCACTGTTTCAACAAGCAAAATTGGATGCAAGTTAAATTATACTGGAATGCGATCAAGTTTTACGAATTGATTTAATCGATTCATTTGATGATTTAGTGGCACGTGTCTGTGAGAAATGTAATTTATATTGTTTATTTCGTTGTTACGTTTCTTCTACTGTTCCATTTTGTTTGTCTTCTCACTTTTTTTTTTTTGGCTACATTAGCGCGACGATCAATATTTTTAACTTTGTTGGCATTATTTTTCTACAACCTGCAACATTTTCTACGGATGCACGTCACACCCGGAAGAGCTTGAGATAGACCCACCTTTTATTATACAGATCGATTCAGAAAACGATCGATTTTTGAATCAACCTAAATAGGTCTGTCAGTCCGATGTCTGTCCATGTAATTCGTGTTCAACCTACAGCTCGCAATTTTGAGAGATATTTTGACGAAACTCGCTATATTGAAATGGCTTGAACCATGGACGGGCACTATTCATAATTGTTCGAATCGGTCCCCCAATATAATGGCCTATTTTGAAAACCCGTTATATGGAAAACATTGCAGTTTTCAAAATTTTTCGAGAAAACTCGCTGAGTAATAGTACTTCGACATTTTAAATTCTTACGAAAAATTTGGGTTAGCTGATGCAACTTGTTGAAGTCACTCGCCTATAGCCGTTCCTACGAAAATTGATTATTTTCATATGGTAAAAAGATCCGATTATCAATATTTCAACGTTAGCTCTTGTTTGGAACGTTTTTAGGTTTCTGGCACCAACGCAACAGACAACATTTACAGTACAATAATTCCGCCATGGCAGTGAGTAACTCACATTCCCAAATCGTTCTTACAATTACATGGCGCTCCTCGAAAAAACAGTTTTGAAAAAGTCTTCCTTACTTTGGAAAGCAGCTTGTAGTTGCAAAGAGGAGAAATTTTTGCGTCTTCAAAAATGAATTTTCCTTTGTTAATGCCCCGTGTCAGCATGTCAGCATATTCCAGTAGTTCGGTTAAGATGCTCAAATTTGATATGCCAACCGTATCTCCAAGACCAAGGTCGGTTTATAGCTACCGATTATAGATTTGCTATAGCGGATAGTGAGGTTAGAGTTATCGATAAAGCATGCATTTATTTTACCATCGAACGAAAATCTTTTCGATAGTGAAATTGCTGTCGAGTTTGCTCAATATCGACATTCATAAACCGGCCACAGAAGAAACTCACAAATACGAATTATGTTTATCACGCTATATATGAAGAATCCGCAATAATAAAAAGAACCCTTTTATTTTAAGATTGTTATGTAATATGAACTCTATAATACGTCAACGGCATGTTTTACACCCAAAGAAGGAGGCCTGTAGAGTCTCTAAGACAGTTTTTTCTACACGATTTACCCTATAGTCAAACATTTTAGTCTACCTGTATGGTCTCCTTCTTCAAACTTAAGAAGTAAAAGTTGGGCTACTGAACTGATGTCAAACACATGGCCGTAAAACTTACGCCAGCCTTTATGTCGGCTGCATCTGCAAGAAGGAGGGAGTGTTACTGTGCGAGATGGTTGAGATTGGCTATCGGCTTAATAATTACGTTTGAAGTCGCCTGCTATGATGTCGAACCTTCTCAACTTAGAACTTAACAAACTAACAAGTCCTATAAATAGAGCTAAGTGCAGGACCAAAAGTTGCGTCTTTACATGGTGTTTCTCAACGTTTCAACAGTAAGATATATAATAAGCTGATGCAATTTTGAAGACTCCGGCGATGGACAGATTCGCGTTGAATTTATTGATTCTCTTGTCGTTTAGGTTGTCATAAAAATATTTGAATCTAACTGAATATCTGTATTGGATGTTCTCTGTAATTTCAGAAGTTCAAATGTAAGCAAAGCACTTTTTTTATGCATTAAAAAAGGCAAACGGCCCACAAAAAATGTAATATTAAAATACATTTTTATATAACGTATTTGTAGATTATATGAGTATTCAGATTGCATCACGTTCGAATACAACTAAAGATTAAACTGAGATTAAACCGACATTTCAATGGTATGATAGACATTTGTGAAAAAAGTATTTGCTATTTTGCGATAATAAACTCGTATGGTCAGTTCGTAATGCGTATATGCGTAAGTAGTATATTTTGCTTTGTTCGTTTATATAAACAAATGGTACTTTTTTGTTGTTTTTTTAAACAAAAATAAAAGCGGATTTTATTTGATATTGTTGAGTCATTTACCGTATTGTAGGCTTTAATTATTTTTTTTAGATATTTAATTATAGTGATTAACTCTTCTTTTACAATTGAATGAGCATTTCATTTCATTTTGGTAGCGTTGAGTTTTTTACATAACATTTAATTAAACTTTGTGTAGGTGAATAATAATAAAATACACTGTAAATTCATACCTACGACTGTTAAGTATGATTTGTTTGCCAACAACAGTTGTAGCGGAGCAAATTCATATTTGCGTTTGCAACGCTCGGTCAGATGCCGTAGAGCGAATAGAAAACACATATATTTTTATATTCGAATTGTTTACCTGTGTTCATCAGTTTAGACGAGTATTCGAGATGTAAATATTGAAAGAAAGTAAATGCCATCAGGCAATCTGCTGTTAGTCTTGTGCCTGCCATGGCTCAGATATTATTAACTGACCTTCGTCGGTTGATCGTTACAGCCGACGCCTGATATTCTTAGAAAAATCTTTTGTTTCGCTTCACTACTCTTAAGAGCTGAGAGCGTCTGAAGCGTTGGTAAGTAACCGCTAAATGAAAGATATTTTACCGCTAAAAGGTTAATATAACTGCTGGTGTGTGTACAAAATCCTCTTAGTTTCCTATAACCATAATAATAATTATACTCTCTGGAGTTTAGGAAAAGAAATTTTTCTGCTGTAGACATCTAAATGTCCAAAGCGTCTCAGTTAAATGTTGGGAACGCTTCAGAAGTGTAAAGCGTTTATCAGTTCGCATAGAAAACGTCAACCGACTCCCTCGTCTACCAGACAGATTTCCGCTCTTACACAAACCTATGAAAAAATGGCGATTTCTCTTAATCGAAGGAAAGCGATTGCTTTTCAAACGGACGGTGAGAGCGCATGAAACGAGACAACGCATATTGGTAGATATAAGTATACACGCCAATAAACGCTCTTTCTGTAGAAGACAATTAAACAATACTTTCTTTGTTAACAAAATTTTTTATTTGCAAAATTACGTTATAATAAAAATTTGTTGAATTTTTGTGAAAAAGTAAGACATACATACAACCATTTTTTTACACGGTTTTTTTACACGATTTTGAAAAAACACGATTCAACAATTGGAGATATACACTTTCTTACGTGGATTTTTTGTTCTAGCACGAATACGAAAGAATATTTTTTTTTTTGATTCTAATTTTTGCAAAGTTTTACAGAAACTTGCGAACCTAGCAACATAATACCGTTGAGGTAATATCGCGGTGAGAAGTCGCACGGTTTATGTCGACATATGTCTTAGTGACTTGGTCTATTACCACCTGGTCATTAATAATGGACGAAATTCTACATTTGAAACAAACTCGACATTTGAGTTCGACATATCTGACTTATCCACTGATGATGACATGCACGCTTGGTCTCAAATAACGATCAAGACGATTTCAAGTTAAATCTTTACATGTTGTGATTATGAACCGATTTTTTACAGCACATTAAAATATCTCGAGCTTTTTCGTCTTACTCGAATTTTTGAAGTCGTGGAATGTATCCTCAAATTTTCCATCTGTTTTTGCAAATGTTTCTATGCACAATTTTCCAAGTATCTACCGTTTAAAAAAGAATTGGGGCAGTTAGTGAATCGTCGGTAGACGTGTTTTTTAATTTCCTGTAGAGGAAAAGTAAACGTTCTTGCAATTTTTTGTTCAGAGCGAAAATATTAGGGTGTTTTTTTTTTATTTATGCAGACAAAAACTACTCCTTAACAGGCGAGGTGTGACCTATAAGTCTAGACATCACATTTGCCATCGACTTTTATTTTAAGTTTGTATAAAATTGAAAAATTTAATTTACCTCAATTTTTTGATTATTGGTGCAAAAAGCTAAAGCACACGTTTAACGAAAGATGTTTCATTAAAATAATCCCAGTATTTTTTGATCAAAATGTTTATATAAGTTTACAAAAAACATATAAAATCATTTAAGCACAAGATTAAAAATCGGCCATTACGCAATCAGTTTGTATCAGCATTTTAAAATGTTTTTTATTTGCTTTTCAAAGAAATGGGTTAAGGTCATTCTTCACTTTACATCTTGAATGCTTTTTCGCATCGTACAATGAACACAGAGAATACTCTTTTTTTTTTTAGTTTTACCAAATTTTGTTAAGTCTTTTTTTCGCTTGTTTGATGATTTTCGGAAACGGAAATTTTCAATGTGAAACGGAGAAGAAGTGATTTTCTATTTTTTTTTTGTTTTTTAATTAATATCGGTAAAGAAATCACAAAAAGATATCTTTGTTTTTGGAAATATTTTGTTTTTCTTGAGCGTTAATAGTGACTATTGTAATTTGTTTGTTGTGAAGGCTTTAAAGTTTTTAATAATAAAATTTATATTGCAAAAATTATTTTTTTAAATTTTTTTAGTAATAAATTTTTCTCTTTTTATGGTTTTTACGAAGGTAAACGAGCAAAATAACCTTAATGCAGCAGTAGCGATATTCTTATGAGAAACCTTAATAGAATGCGGTAGGCGCTACGATGGTACTTGATGATGAAGACTGCTTATTTAATCTTGCAAAGCAAGTCATTAATAGCTTTGTTTCTATAGCTATTTAGTGGCCTGACTAAAGTTATTTTCTTGAAATCTCTGCCTAAATGTCTTGCTGAAGATGTTACCTGTATTCAACTTAGTTCAGCGTAGGTCAGCTTAGTTCAGCTTAGTTCACCTTACTTAGGCTACCTGCCTCCACATCTAATAAGGTTCTTTTACCAATTTTTGAAAAAGAGAATGGTAATGCCCCGAGTGGGCATCGTAGTATTGCGATTAAAAACAATGGTCGCGGGTACAAATCTCAAGTCCGGTAGAATTTTTAATGCAGGCTAGCATGTGATCTGAGTTATTTTGCAGTCTTTGAAACCATACTTTGTGATATTTCCAGCTTCCTAGGAAATTCGTCAAAACCTATTTTTTTTCTCAAGGACTTCTCGAGACGAAGCCTGGCGATTGTTAGGCTGCAAAGTTAGTTCCTCCGAATGAATAAAGCACACCTGCAACGATTTAAATTTGCTTCAAACAATCTTCTTTCACATTCCTAATCGCTTCGCTTTTTCTCCACCTCGCTCCAATTTATCTTTAAACGGTCTATACGGATTTAATTTTGAAATTATTTTAACCATTTCACCAATTTGCTCAACCTCTAATGGGCTTTTCGAGATTGCTCTTAGTCAAATATGACGGTCAATGAAAAAACCAAGTAAACTACCGCATGTGATCGGTTCTTCCAGCCGTCTTCATTTCCCTTGCCGCATATATGTCGAACCTTTCACGCAGTTTAGCTGCCCTTTCTCTCATTTTCGCTATCTCTCGTTATACCTTGATAGCTATCGACCATTTAATTAATCATACATTTAACTAACACACATTTAAATATGGTTCAATTGTGTGGTCTCCCCCCTATAAGCGTTGTGCAGATTCAATTGAATCAGTTCAAAAGCAATTCTTGTGTCTTTGCCTCGTTATGTAAATAAGTTAATTCTGGTATCCTTACTGTCTTTAGAGGAATATATATTCATTCTTGGTGTCTCCTTCTTAATTAAATTAACTATCGGTACTATGAATTCGCCCAAGTTACTTGGCGAGATAAGCTTTAATGTAACTATCTGCTTCTCTGGGCAATTTATGTTCATTAAGCTGAGTCAATATAAATAACATTATGAGCGCTTAACCCGTTTAGAGTCATTTGCAGAAAATTAAATGATGTCTGTCTTATCTTAATCTCTATATCGAATTCTTTGAAGTCTATCAAAACATCTTTGCTTAATACGCGCGATTTGCCTATGTCGTATTTAAACCAACTTTTAATCTGAACATCTCGTTATGATTCGAAAATTAATTGGTGTTGTTTATTGTATCAGTTGCCAAGCTTTTGCTTCTTTGCAATGGCTTAGGGGTTCATTTGCAATTTGATTCTGTAGTGGTTGTGGGTGTTCCTATGTGCTTGTTGTGTACATGCTTTATTATTATTTTTTTACTTCCTCTTATATACTTTATATTAGTTTTTAATATTAATTAGAGTAAGATTTACTTCTAAGAGTCAATTGAACTCGATTGTTAATTTGTTTTAGTTGAGCTTCATGTGTAAGTAAATAAAATAAATAAATAAAAAAAATAAATAAATAAAAATAAATAAAAAATAAAATAAGATAACTTCAATAGTACCCAAACTGATTGATCAAGCTAAAGATGATTGACGCTTACAAAATTTGGAAATTATTCCGTCTAACAAGTCAATGCTCGCGGGTTCAAATCTCAAGTGCGATGGAGTTTTTTATACACGGTAGCATATAAGTGAAACATATATATATATATGTATATATATATATATATATATGCACATATGTATATACATATATATATATGCACATATGTATATACATATATATGCACATATGTATATATATATATATATGCACATATGTATATATGCACATATGTATATATATGCAGATATGTATATATATGTATATATATGCAGATATGTATATATATGTATATATATAAATTTGAATTTCATCGCCTGAAGAAGCTTACTTCCCAATATAAAGAATATAATGCCCTCGTGCTAATAGGATGTAGAAATACGAGGATGGAAAGTAAAGCACTTCAATACTTCAGATTAGGTCAATTCAACGTCATTCTCAACAACTGAACATTCCCACGACCGATATTGTATAGAAATGCTTATATAAGAAAGCGTTGGCTTTGTGAAGTGAATACTTCTGCTTATATCCATTATTTTGCTTATATTTTGTATTTTTAACTTACACACAAAATCTAAAAAAAAAGTATATTTTTCTAGTTGTTAAGCTTTTCTTTTGCGCGAATCATTTTAACTAAATCTTCGTAATTCTTCCAATTAAGTGTGAATAGAAAGACCTCGCTTGGAATAGACGGATGGCATTTAAGGCCAACCGAGGAATATTATTAATTGTTCCTGCAAAATGAACGTCTACAATATAATTAATATAAGATAAAATGCTGTGTAATAACCTTATAAGTTCACTTAATATTTTATTATTAGCAAAAGTAATTAAATAAATAAAATGATTTAGTCAATTTTTTTCATTAAGGTTTTAAAGTGGTTAAAGTAAAATGAAAAAACCAATTATAATTAAAATAAAAGCAGAAATAAATTAATCAAAGAAATTTTCCAAGGTTTATAAAGGGTCTTTCATTAGAGTGATACTCTTAAAACTTAGGAAAAAAAATCGAAATCTATTAAAGTAAATTATGCTGTAATGTAAAACTTAGACGTTGCAGTTGTGTTCTGAATAAAATATCGTTCAAATGTCTGCCACAGCTTTGAATACACTTACGCACATCACGGCCCCAATTCTTAATCATTTTGCTCAACATTAGCACGCTGACGAATGTTCGCCTCCGAACGTTCCAGAGTTTATAGGTTGTCAACATAGGCCACGGCTTTGATGTACCTCTGTAAGGAAAGACATCCGTGGGCGTCAAATTACACAACCGCGGCGGCCTGAAATAAAATGAAAAAAACAATGATGACGATCTAATTCTCTGTTGAACAAACGATGAGCAACCACAATTGAGTCACTGTATAATGAGACAGCATTGAACACGATATTTTCTCACGTGGAAGCACGCAAAAATTAATACATTTGACACTGGAAGTTACAATCTTAAAAAGTACCACTTTTAACGAAAGACTCCTTATAATCTTTTCAATACAAGGGATTTCTAATAACAGATAGTTCACGACGTTCTGCATTCCCAACACTTGTCTGCTTTATTTGGGCTGTCCAAGTTTTAATATGTGGTGATGAAAATTGACCCATAGTATTGTAGCAACTACATACAAAAACGAACTCTACAAAATAAGGACCATCTACGCCTATTGCTGGGCACTGCCCTATATAACGCTGAAACTTGGACTACATTAGGTTATTGTTCGGGCCCACTTCCCCATAAATATGCATTTGAAAAATTGGTCTTTATATAGAAACAAGATATAGTTTTTGTGTTCTAGAATAAAAATAAGAATTGCGGTAGATAATGTAGTGTAGGATATTTAACGGCCTCCCTTGCCTGACTATAATGTTCTTATTTGTTTTTGTCGAGAAATTTTGAAAATTGTATTTTTTTTTTCACGTATATATATATATAAAAATGGGATCTTGGATGTTAATGAACGCAATTGCATTAAAATATATCCAATATTTGAGTTCTGAGATATGAAAACATGGACTGGAATCGGTTCAAAAAACGAATTCGAATTAATCATCAGCTTTATTTCGAGTACTTCATTGGGTTGCATGCAATCACACAAAGTGATTATCCTTCTTTGCCAAAAATGTTGCGGACAATAAAATAAGACTTCGAAAATCAATTTACCATTTATGGTGTAGTGGCGATAAATTATTCCCAGAGAAAAAGATTATTCTTATTTTATAAATTTAATAACAAATGTAAGGATTGCTATCAACCCGTGCAAGCCCGGGTAGCTCAGTCGGT
>NW_023998493.1:1256988-1302245 GCF_014805625.2 Glossina fuscipes | reverse complement strand
TTTAATCCAAGGGTCCAGGGTTCAAGTCCCTGCTCGGGCGTCTTTCGTGTTTTTTTTTATTGCTAATTTTTTATTTTTTTTTATTTTTTGCTTTCTCTTTTAGAAATTTCTATTCATCGTCAGCATGGAAACAAACGCTTGGTTTCCTTTAACAGTTCTCTTTTGGCTGCTATTATGCTATCACAAGCTATGTATATGTATCAATGCTCAGGTAATTAAGTTTTAAAGATTTTTTATTTTTCTTTGTTTTTGTTTTTCTTTTTGTTTTCGCTTGCTTTCAGTTAAAATATGTTGAATAATTCGGTATGTTAAGAATTCTTAGTTAGAGATATGCGTTCTGACGTCGAATTTTGTACGTGAGAAAACGACATTTTTCCTTAGAACTTGTTCTCATAGATGTATGTAAATAATTCACACAATATATATTTACATGATTTGATAAATTCTCTTAACAAGTTTTATTTAGCATATCAATTACTACCTCATACCGTAATCTTGTTAATACAAACGCTACGCTATCAGTAGTGAAACTATTTAATTAACTTTTTCACTCCTTCGTTAATAAATCATAATTAAATGTAAAAGAACTAAAAGGTCAACTGAATACATTTGAAAGCCTAAAACGTTTGCCATAGGTGTGTATGCTCTTATGAGTAAGGTGCATGGAACGTTGATTTTGAAACACGCTTAGCATTACTTGTCTAAAGTAGGATTTTCAAAGCTATTAAATTACGAGCTGATTTTTAATCAAAAGATAAGACGGAATTATGAGTACTAGAGTAGATAGTAGATAGAGTTAAATGTTTTTCACAAATTGTCTTAGGCGGCTATCAAAGTGGATAAGTCACACATTTATACACACAGTGGATAAGTCACACATTTACACACAATTATAATAAGGAAGTTGACTGCGTAAACAATATAAGGACCACCTTCTACACAAATAAAGCTCTGGCCAAGGGTAAAAGATCTACTGTCGAGTGCTTCAAAATTCACTTTATACGCCTTCGGATGCCGTAGGCTTGAGTCTACTTTGAATACATTGCATAAAATGGAAATGCGTAAGACTAGCAAAGGCCTACAGGTCTTTTATAGAATAAGTCCTTTTTATCGTTGCTGTAAGGTTAGTATACAAATTTTCAAATTTCTCGGACGTCGAAAAATATGCCATATGGTAAGATTGGTGAACGATTGCAAACTAAGCATTATAAATTTTTGCTGCTCTCGACATATAGGCCATATCTCATGGAGTGGAGTATATATGTAGTCCTTATATACTCCACATCCCAAAAAAAAAAAAATAAGTTATTGAAAACAAATGCTTAATAGCCGTACTTTTCAGTTAAGAAAAGAAGTTGTAGATAAGGACACCATGGGCAAAGTTCCTACTTGAGATCATTTATTGCATTCATTTTTGTAAGAAAAACCGTGTTACCTTGAGATAGACCATTTAGCTTCTTTCACGAATTTCCTCTGTTGAAACATTGCATACACTTGCAGAACCGTTTTTAGACCTATAACTGGGACTTTAGGTATGTTTTAGTGGCTTTTGTTGTGTTTTACTTGGTCTGTAAATAGTTGCTTAGACTCATTTCGACAAATAATGTTCAAGAAAAACATCGTCTACTAGTTGACCTTTTATTTTTATCATTATTATTAAAAACCAATTTTCACAACCATTTTGCATACAAAAGACTTGTATATTGTTCCACACAGAAGGAGATCAAAATTCATTATATATATATTTTTTTTCATTCTTGTGACTCCAATATGCGCTGTTGGCAACTTGACTGGCACTGTTATATCGGCTATGCCCACACAAACTTGTTGGTTTAAGTTAAATTTTCTTGTTTTCCCCATTTTTAATTTATTATGCTTATTAATCATACAGGGCAGAATATTTAAAACTATTTTTTACCTTCTTCAAGTGAAGATATTTTGTCTGCCTAAAAATGCGTTAATTCTAAAAAAAATATGATGGACACCACGATTTGGCGGATTAATTTTTTCTTAACAATACCATCGATATGGGTATCAAATAAAAAGACTTGGAAAGTAGAATGCGACATACTAAGTACGTTAGTTCTGTATTAATTATGGTCGATGTGACTTTTAGTCAATTAAAAGGTGAAAGATAAACTTCATGCCATTCCGTTCTTTATAATCATACATAAAAGCATAGGACGGTAAAAATTTTAATGGTGGTGAGTATGCGAGTTTTGGCCCTGGACGAATATAGTTTTTTCAAAGACTTGCAGTATAAATTATTTAATATATTAATATGTTCAAAACCATTTAACTTTTCATGTAAAAAAGGAATCTACAGCAAACAAATTGTGTAGCAGGTGCATAAAGGAATTTTTTTTTTTTTTTTGGAACTTATGTGCAAGAAAAAGAGATTAATTAGTTAGTAAATCATTGCCAAAATGAATTAAGTTTGCAGTTGACATTCACCAACCAAACTCTTTGCTGCGCATATAAAACAATGTAAAATACTTTGAACATCGCATAATTTTTAAAAGAGTGTGAAAAACTAAAGAGATTTCAATAATAAACGTTTTCGTAAAAGAAAGGCTTACGGATCTAATTATCACGATATATGGGCAATGACCGCTTAAGTCAAACCTAAACTGACGTTTTAAACTAATGCGTAAACAAAAATTTTCAAAACTCGTGTATTTGGAGGAAAGAAGGGCTATGGTGTGGAAGTCACTAAGTGAATGTGCCTATATGTAGATTTCATAACATTTCTACTACGCAAGCTTATGAAGTACTTTGTGGAGAACTTTTACTAAATGGCGAATGATTTGCTTTCGCTGCTACATGGTTCAGCATTTTCATGTCAATCAAAACAGAGACTCCACATAGAAGCTTGTAAGATCCCTTGACAAGTATCGGAAGGTAACGTAAGCAGCTTCTTTAAAAGGCGTTGCAAAGCATATTTGGCCTTTTAGCACAGTAATAAATGTAACTTCCGCTTGGATAACTTACGACAAGAAGCGATAGAAGGCAGCTAAAATGTACCTAAAAGATAAGAGTCAGCGCTGTGTTTAAAATTCCGACATCTTAAAGCTTCTGTTGATATCTTTTAGAACTGTTCAGAATGAGTCTTAAGCACCAAAATTTTGCCGCGGAGTTTGCTTCCATCAAGGCTACAGATCGCTCTGTGTGTTTAACGTCTGCACCTGGCTTGATGCCTTAATCAGACGGGTTGCCTACAACCATAGGCACTCAATTGAGTTGAGTGATCACCCACGGGGGGAAAGACAATTCCCTAATAAGCGGGCCTTTCTTACCCCGAGGTGCGCAGATGGTTCACCGTGTATGGCCGTATGAACATCAAGGCTACAGTACATCGTTCGTTTTATATTCATAAGCGCAAAGCATTTTCTTATAATTTTCGATACAAAAATTATCTTTACGATTTCCTAATATTATTATTATTCTTATTATTATTAATTTCGCCAGAGAAATAAATTCTAAGACTAAACTCTTAAAAGCACTAGCATCTAAGGCTATCGGCTTTGATTTCCTAATAAGCCTAGTAATATCTTTTATTTTATAAGAAAATAACGGCGAATATTTTTCACGTCTTGCGATTGGTGGTGAGTCAACTTTCTTAGTATCTTATTCAGTAATAGGCAACGGTATATTTGTTTTATCTGTTGTTAATGAGCGTAATATTAAGAAACTAAAATTTTATAAAATTTTTTCTTAATATCACTTTGCTTATAATTAAAAGAAATTGCTTAATCGGTAAAAAAAGGGTATAATTCAATCAAACATTCCTCAGCTCATTAGAGAGTCATGTTATTTACACTGACATGTACATACGTAAATTTTTTATTAATTCGGTGTTCAGTCAACTGTGGTCTTACATGAGAACAAATGTTAATTTTTTTTTCATATGAAAATATCTATAAAAATTTCTCATTTGCCGATCTTTACATGCACAATTGTCTACAGATTCATGTATATATGTAAAGTATATATGTAAAGTTCAACAAAATTTGTGTTAAGGTCGTTGGTTATATTAACAAAAGAAACCTTAAAAATTTTTGCATATATAGTTTGTTATTATTATTATTTTCAGTATTTGTTGTTGTTATTCTTTTTCTTTTTTTTTTTTACTTTCCTAATGTAATTGATTTATTTTAGTCTAAAATAATAAATTAAAAGTTTCTACGCGGGAAATAAAAAATTTATTCTCCTTCTCTCGTACACATCTAGAGTGGAAAAAAAGAACAAAACAAAATTGAATTGTCTAGAGTTTTGTCGAGACATACACAAGACCTGACATAGCGTTCATTAATTTTTTAATGGAACATATATTAATTGTGCTTTCATATGGCGCATTTGTTTTTGTTTTGTTTTTTTTTTTTTAATATAATTATCACTCAGATACGTTAAGATAAACAGGTAACTCATTTATAACGAGCATTAATTCCAACGTCTCATTAGTGAGGTGGGCACCTAGAGACAAGGTGAGATGCAGGAGAATGAACAACCCGTAAACGAAAAAGTAAATTATGCGATTAGTTAAGAAGCGGATTAGCTGCACTGCGCTATTCCTACGTTTACTTATACTCGCTTAGATCTCTGAGAATATTGTAAATTATTTTCTTATGACAGTGTTGATTAACTTTTTATAATTTGCATAATTCAATGAAGTGAATGTGCGGATGTATGAAAGACCTAGAAGGATTTGTGAGAGACTGTCCTCATAAACATGTCTAGGCGTCGTCCTCTCTATTGGAAGACTATCTATATGTACAGTCCATAAGTTGTGAAAATTTGTTGCGGAAATTTTTTCCAAACTAATTGACATGGATCGTTTCTACGGTCACTCCTCCTTAACATTTCTCGGCAAAAATCGTTGAACAATTTCTTTGACTTACTGAGCGAATATAGAAAATTTGAGTTAAATGAGGCCATATTTTGAATGCTTCTCATACAAAAAGGAGCCCTTTTTAGTGCAACAAAGCTTAATTTTTAGTAATAAATGATCGAAAATAGTGACTTTACATATAAATTAACTACGCTAAATATGAACAAAGCAGATCCACTTTTCGAAACCTTTGACTCGGAGGCCTTTCTATGATAGTTAATTATGATTTGTTATATTTTGTGACGAAAATAAGTAAAAAATTGTATTTGGCAAAAAAATAATGCTTTAACTTTATATTGCAAGTCGATATAAAACACACATATAGAAAACAACTACTAAATCATCCACGTCGCGCAGCAGAGTAAATAATAATCGCGACTAGCAAGTCAGTAGTTGCAGGTTCAAATATGGTAGAGTTTTACTTTCATCATAGCTATAGTAACTGGGGTTAGCCGGTAAAGTGATAGTACTTACCAATTGGGCACGCATCCGGCAGGCTGCTGCCACCTACTTACCTACCTCTTTCTTTTCATTTGTTTGTTTCTGACATCCACCCTGTTACACGTATAGGCAATGTCTGCTGACTGATAAGTCATATTTAAAAAAAAAAAAAAAAATATATATATATATAAACAAGACCACTGTATACCGCCATTCATCATAAGTTTTCAAACGATTTTTGTCTATAAGATGGATCCGTTCGAAGATTCATTTACTCTAAATTTATTGATTGTAAACAGTATGTAGTCTGCATCATCGCCTTATATAATTAGTTAAAGGTCCAATATAAAAACTCCATATTTTCATACCCACCAACGAAAGATTCATTTTGTCAAAACTTTGCAATGCCCACAAGGTAGGTTCCGAAATCCCACATCGTACATATATTCTGGATCTGCATTCAATTTTAAATTGATTTAAGCATGTTCGTTTGTCCGTTTGTCTATCTGTTTGTGCTATGGGAAGCTGTCTACTTTAAAACTACAATTGAAATTGAGCCAAAAAAGCTCAAAAGATACGCCCAGAATACAACACAACCTGAAACCACCATTGTTTCCAAAAAGAAATATAACAATATGCAGTTATACTCTATAGCGATTTCAGCAGCACCGATGCAGAAAGGGGGAAAAATCAGACAAGTGTCCTCAATAATAAAAAATATTGATATTTTATCCCTTTGTCAAAACGTTTGCAGGACCCAGAAAGAAGCTTCGGTATCGTTCTAAACATGTTTGTCGCCACGTTTATCTATCTATCTGCTAATTTCTGTGCTAAACTTACTTATGGTGGCAAAAATATAGATATATGCTTCAAATTAGCAAATAAGATTTGAAATTATTGCATACAGGTTAGTAGGGAAAATTCGTCAAACCGGTGAAAGGACACGCCCACAATGCAATACAAATTGAGAACACCTCGGGTTTTTGGGGTTTTTTCCGGTGCGCGTAAATGACAATAGTTGCGCGATTTTTATTCTACAAAAATAGGAAGAAGCGACTACGCCCACCCAACATTATAGAGTATGAAAATTCAATTTCTTCTCTTTTGTTTGGCTTTTTCAGGATAACGTTAACAAGTATAAAAGTTGCAGTTGATACCGAATAAAATTTTCCTACTTGTAGTTTATATAAGCCTTCCTGGTAAATATGAATGAACACTTGGTCCGAAGTAACTGGTTTTCAGACATAGAATTAGAAAAAATTTAAAGGTTAAAGTACAAGTTCGAAAATAATTTATGAAGAAAGAAAGTTAAATTGTTACCTATTGTTTGCGGGCTCTTTAGTTAATCTTAGGATAGAGAACCTAATGAAATTGATAGAAAACTATTTAGATCAACTTTGATTGTTTAGGCATAGACTGAGAGCCTTAATCGTTTCGTAGATCTATAAAGGTACAACGCTAAGTTGATTTCGCTGCTCATGGTGTTGAAAAACATGTGTATATTTTACAGAACTCTCGAAGCAAATTTCTGTGGGGCAAAAACATTTGACAAACTTAATGTACACCACTTGGCCGGTATTACAATATCATTCAACCAATTATCCCTAATCATCGAACATCGGATAGCGAAGTTTTAATAAACCTTTATGCACCAAATCGCAAGCAGAATATTGATTTTACAATCTCGAGGATATGCCAATTAAATTTTTGATTTTTATACCCTACACTACTTATGGTATCGGGTATACTAATTTTGGGCGGACGTATATAACATGTAGAAGGTCTTAAGATAGACCCACCTTATATTAAACCGACCGATTTAGAATCATTTTCTGAATTTGCTCCTGTGTGCCTGTCTGTTTGATGTCTGTTCACGAAAATTTATGTTCAAGCTATCGATCGCAATTTTTGACTTTTTTTGATAAAATTTCAAACACCGACCTGCTTTGATCTAAGTATTGAAAATGGTTGCGATTGGTCCACTTTTTTTTGAATCTTTATATACTAAAAAGATGTAATATTGACTATTTAATGGTGAAAATTAATTGAAAACAGTAAACTGATATCGAAATATACTTTATCGAATTTGGACTACATAGGTCTATTTTTGGAAAACCAACGCCTATAAGAACTTTCCAATTACGCGGGGTTTCATGAAACGTATGTCTTTGCGTGAAAATCATGTGTAGCTTTTGGCATATTATTACCAAAATGAGTGAATATTTTTGTCGGGCGAAGTGGTGCAGTAAACCACATATGGCGCCATTAATAGATGTCAGGAGGTTTTATAACGAGATCCAAGGGATATTGTTTTGAAATAGAACATCTATGGCGACAATCGGATTTTTACATCCATTGTCAAAAATTTGAGTTTTCGATTCTCATGGATAAAAGCAAACAGCAGAGTATCTGTACACATCCGTCGCCGTAAATGTCAGAAATCATTTAGTTATGTTCGTCCCCTTTTTTCCAGTTTACTTTAACGGTATCACGTTCGTTTTAGCAACGGATGGACTGAGGTGGAATGTTTAGTTAATACATCCCCTTTGCCATGTATTTGTAGTGTCTGCGAATAGATCGGGTTTGAGAATGGACATCGTCCGCTATCCTAAAATACTCAAAGCGAGCTGGTGCAATACGAAATCGTGCAGTTAAACTAAAAAATATTTAAATTGATAACACTCTAAAAAGTTAGCGAAAACATTCACTTCCCTAACTTCCATAAGGTCGTTTCATGTTTTAATTCGCTCCAGGGATACAAAAAAAATTTATATACTTCTGCATACCTACAACTGCCTTGACAATAAGTAAAAGACTAGTTGGAAATCTATAACAGATGTATCTATGTGGCGATAAACCTATCGACATTAAGAAAATAATCGCAATCACAATCCATTCCACATATTGATATAAAAAGTTGTAGAAATATTCCTAAGGATGAATGTACGAAAGAAGATTTTCGTAATTGCAAAATTGATTTGCGTGTACCATTGTGCGAGAGTTGCCTGTATCTTATGGTGCAGTACTTGTAGTCGCTAATGTTTTCAGTCTGTTTGCATGAATACGTATACAGACAAGCAATTTACATAATTAGAAATAAAAGAGCAATAATTTCATCATTATTATAATTATTATTTTTTTCGCTCTATATGTACACCTTTTGAAATGCAAATTAAAACAGTCAAAACGATATTGTTATTACTCACTATGAAAAAGTCAGTTGTGGCATAATTGAAAATGCTATAAGACTTACATAAAAAAAAATAAATAAATAAATTTCCGAGAGAAGGAAAGCGCATCACTTATGGTATATAAGCAGAATGTTTGAGCCGAACGAATTAGTCGGAAAAGAACATTTGCGTTGAAAAGAAAGTTTAAGTTCAGGATGCTGTCAAACTAAGTAATCTACACTTAAAGAAGTCGATTGTAAATAAAACCATGATCTAGTGACACGAGTTGCATCAAGAAAAACATTTTTTTAACAATATTTTGATAATATATTATATCTCTGTAGATGCAAAAACGGACTTATATCACTTTCATTCATAATGACCAAATAATTATCACATAAATCGTTTTTTTTTTTTTTTTTGTTTGTAAATGAATAAAATCTTTTGAATTTTTCGCAAGGGAAAGCACAGTTTGATAATTAGCAAACAGACGAAATAGAGAATTTATTTTTCCCCATCTTTTTCTCATAAGCTGTTTGTAAGGTTTATTTTGTGCTGCTATTGCTTATCGTAGTACGTTGCGTCGATCTCCCCGCAATTTAAAATGATTGTCACAATAATTAGTTAAGAATTTTTATTTACATTTCATTTAATATAATCATTTAACTTATATATGAACATAAATCAATTGCTAGTGTCGCTCTTATACAGGGCGTCCCTCACAAAATTCAAGAAAGTTTTAAATTTTATGCAATTTGTGTGGCGAACTATTAGTACATTTATCAAAAATATAGTGATGTTAAACACCTCAACCTTCTCACAGCAAAAATCATCGAATAAGTACGGAAGAGTGTTGCGGTAAGAAACCAAGGACATCAACTCGGCAGAGGCGACCGGAATTGAACATTTCAAAAAATTCTCTACAGCGCATTTTCGCAGAAGGTTTGCATTTTTATGCTTACACAGTTCAACTGATTCAAAAACTTAAGACTACTGAAACCTACTCAAGGCTATTGAGATCTAAAATGAGACACGAAGCAAGAAATCGAGCTTTACATCAACGAAATTCAGCCAAGTCTTGGAAAATTTGCTCACCAGGAAAGCTTTAAATGTCATTTACCTAAGTATCCGATATGTAAGGATAGACCCTTGCCTAGCCGTACACTCCATGGCAAATTTTATTTTTGATTCCGAGTTTTCTTATAAAATTACTTCTTGCGTGAATTTGGTGCGCCCTATACCTTTTCTTATGGTTTCTGAGGACAATTGTTTCTTTGTTTCCCTTCACTTGTATTTATTGTTAGGCTCAAACTATTTTGCGTATTATTTTTAGCTAATAAATGTCAATTTGTTTTTTTCTCTTTTTATGTTTAATCATTTAAGTAAAACAATTCTTAAATGGCAACACGCAACTTTATTGTTATTCAAATGCCAAAAAAAACTATTTATAACTGGATTAAAGCTAAAAAAAAAAACATAATTTAGAACTAGTGAATGGCTCGTTTTAAAAAGCATGCTACTACTACAGGTGTTCTTATTTTTTCTGTAAATTTTTAAACATTAGAATAACCAAACCTAAGCCAATGTTTAGGAAAAATAACGCAATTCTCTCAGGAAACACGACTCCATTGAGAATTAATTATTAAAAGTGATTGAGTTTGCAATTAATTTAAGTCAATCTTTATTTAATCCTCTATCCTCTCTCCCATTATCGACGCCTTCTTCGAAGTTGTGCTGTTGAAATGCGCAAATGAATGAAGAATGAATGAAGAATGAAAATAGTGTATACAAGTTTAAAACTAAGTGGCAACTTCCAAGCGTATTCTTTCTCTGCCTTCAAATTTTCATTCTTGACTTGAAAGCATAAATAGCTTACAAATAATATTCATAAAAAGTATTGCTGGCTATAAATTTCCAAAAAAACAACTCTATACAATATAACAATGCCAGTTTATTGAACACCTCGCATAATCGGTCGGTATAATAGAAGGTGGGGCTATCTCAAATTCTTTTGGATAACCGTTTACACAAATTTACTTATGCTCTTGCGCCGTAAGTGATGAAGAGTGTAAATGGGCTCATGTCGATTCATTTCTCGAATTTGTTACCGAAAGCAAGTGCATTTATTAAAACAAAATTTTTACATATGTTTATAAATATATTGTTAAGGTATTCGAAAGAGTTTTTTAATAAATATTCAAAAACAAATTTAAAGATCCGCCTTGTAAGCAGGCTCTTTTTATACCCTGCACTACTTGTGGTACATGGCATATTAAGTTTGTACGGACGTATGTAACACACTTTTTGTTGTTGTGGACTTGTTTCTACACGGATTGAAATAAGAAGTTATATATTCTTTGTTAAAGTAAACACAGTTGATCGTGACAATTAAAATTTTTGAGACCAAAAAATGTTTCTCATTTTCGCAAAAAAACAATCGTGAAATGGTATTCGGGCCGCATCGATCTCAACGCTTTTCAACAATTGCAATCAACAAAAATATCGATGCGTTTGCTGATCGTCATATGAGTCTTAGAGAGTTAAGGAAAGAAGCTTTTTTTTTGAAATTACATGTTTAGAGTTTGCCTTAATTTAAGAACTTTTAATTCTCAATCAATTAAGCTTAACTTTCAGTTCTAACTTCCCAATATTATTTACTACTAATGTGATTTTTTTATTGACTTCTTGGGAAAATGAAACATATTTACTCCAAATCGCGCTGTTCTTTTGAATCGATATGGTTTCAAAGTTTTTCATTGGATATGAAACAGTGTCGAAAGATGTTTTTGATGTGCGGTTCTATACGCCAAATTGCGACCATTAGAGTTACGATCACGGATGTCTTCTAAAAAAGCATTAATGGCAGCATTATAGTCCTAGGTTAGGCTAGGCCGACTATTATATATCGTACACAATTCTTATTTTTGTCTTAAACTTAAATTTTTCCGCCCCTAAAAACAAAAATTTTCGTGAAAATCCTTATATAGGATAGGATCCAAAAATAAGCGTACGTCGTTCAAATTTTGTAGTATTCATTTGTATATCGAACTAATATTATGGACCAACTGTAGTCATAACATATTAACACTTAAACTTCTCTGACCTAGAAAGCAAATATTTTCGTAAAAATGCTTATATAGGGTAGGATCCAAAAAAATAGGTCGAGATGGCCCAAATTTGATAGTTAATTTTTTGGAAAATTAGATCTTTTTGTCATATGAACCTTAGTTTTCGTTATATGAGAGGGGCTTCAAATCCGGTCCAAAGTTTTCATACCAATTTATAGAGCCGAAATACTGTTGTGTCTGTCGATAAACTTTGAAAATTGTAAGTTTTTTTGTTGTACCGATTCAAAATAGGGCGTTAAATGTAGACTAGTCGAAAAAGTGGACAGATCCAAAGCATTTTCAATAACGTTCGCCGTTTGGTCAAATCGGTTAGTGTATCAAAATTCGTCAAAATATCTGAAAAATTGCGACCTGTACCTTAAACACAAATTTACATGGATAGAGTACAGACGGACAGACATCAGACGAACAGACAGCCAAACGGAGTGACGATCGAATAAAAGGCGGGTCTATTTTAAGCGCTTCATAAGAAGAAAGAAAAAAGAAATAAAAACAGTATAGTCGACGATGCCCGATCAATACAATTACTCATTTATTTCTGTGATAAAATAGCAATAAAATAAGTTGTTTTCAGGTAAAAACATACATCTCATAGAAGATTTTGCACGTTGTTGCGTCAATAAAATATACCTGCGTAGTCCAGAATTGTTAGTTTCTATTTCAAATTCTTATTTTAGATCAATTTTCATCACAAAACGTTAAAAGTTAGCTCTCTTTGCCCTAAAACATTTCATGAGAACTTTTACATGCAGTTGGGTCTAAAAAATGACAAATAACGAATTTAAGTGAAGCCCAGTTAATTTGAATGACTACAGACTACAATTAGGGACCACTTTTTGGTAGTAAAAGATTACAAATTAAACCGTCTTACCTTTTTTTTTTCTATGTAATGCTACCAATCACTGATGGCAGTGTACCTGTAACGCAGTGATGGTTGGAAAGAACTGAGGAAGAATAGAGACAAGGAAACCACAGTCTAGTGGTTACGCGCCCAATTGATAAGTTTTATGCCTCCATCGATTCAGCAATCACTATAGTTACAAGGAAATTGGTCTCATGAATTCTTATAACGAGTAGATTCAAAATATTAGGCCATCCGATCCATTTTGTTCACGTCAACTTAGTCGAAAGTAAGTCTTGGCGAATTTGCTAAAACACATGTCCGCGTACCAAACTTTGTCAAAGCATTGAATGCAAACTTACAGGGACAGACTTCAGGTGGGCAGTCACTCAGAGAGGCAGGCAGATAGATAAGCTCAAATCGATTCAGAAATTCGATCAGAAATTGTAGATCGATTGAGAACATCATTCTGAATCGATCGGTGTAGTGAAAGGTTTATGTATCTTATATTCTTCTTTATGTAGAATATACGTGGAAATATTTATCGTGATGTCTGTTGCAGTCCATGAGTAATAAGCAAAATACCTCATTTTTTTCAGATTTGAAAGAGTACGTTTTCTCAGTTTACGTTGTATTATCAGCACACCCTTCGACGAGCTTGGGCCACTTTTAATACCATCCCATGTGCATAATTTTGCAACATTTTTGGGGAATTTGAAACCAATATGTTAATTTTTGCGACCAGAATAATAATTACCAAAGACATGCACGCAAACGTAGAGACGGCATGTTTAGATCGATTCAGAATTCGGTAGCGATCAAGAATATATATAATTTATAGAGTATCTAAAGCGTTCTCTTGGGTGTTCCAAACGTTTTGACGAACAACGAATGAATGAATGCTTGGTATATGGATATTTGCTGTAAACACATTGGGCGATAAATTGCTCTTAAATTCTGTAAAGTAAGTTAAGCTGCTGATAAGGCTTTCGTACGACAAAGTTATGAAGATATTTCTTACGCGCCTCTCTAGAACGATAAATCCCAAACACAACGTACAATAAATTGCTAGTATATGAAATTTTTTTTTTATTTTCTTATAAAACAATTTTTCTTTAATTTATGAGCTATGTGTTGTTGGTATCGTTTGACAGCATAAATTGAAATATTTCTTAAAATATTGTCATAAGGTGACAGTACAATAAAGTTTGGCAATTTCAAATAATGTTTGTCTTTTGACATCAAGTCAGTAAGGTTTTAGTTGTTCGTTATCGTCGCTCTATGGCAAACGGAGGGAAACGTGAAGAGGTGTTGCAATTGGCTTTGTAACATCTACATATTATATATAATATAACAGTGAAGCATCACAATTTGTGATCAACTCTTAGTGGAAATTGTTTGATTTCAACGGGTTAATTTTCATTTGTTAAGACCCAATATTTAAAAAAGCATTCATATCATTGCTCCCTATGCTCAAACTTCAATTGATTGCCTAAATTAGGGACTTTTATTTCTGAAGAACAACCTTCAATACAGAATTGTTACGTGTAATAAAAAATTTGAGCTAAACTAACCAAGTGCTTCCCTCTAGCATTGCTACACAGAACTTCAAAAAGTTCGATATATTGGTTAGTTAAAAATAATTTGTATGATATTTTATGTTAGTTTAGTTGATTTGACTTCTCTTCTTACTTTTTAGTAGTTAAAGAATATATCTTTGCTTTATTCTGTCAAACAAAGTAAAGCAAAATATCAAATTTCCATACAAATGCACATACATATACATATATATAAAAGATTTATTTGGTTAAAACACCTTTACAAAGCCTTCAAATTTTTTTAGTTTTATTAAATATTTAAGTTCAAGGCTTTTTAATCGTAAATATGATAAAGGCTTGGCTAGCTATTTAAAGAAGATTGATGCTACCATAGATAGTGTAACATACAAAAATTTAGATTTAATGTTCAGATAGACAGAAAACGAACAAAAAAAATAAATAAATAAACAAATAAATGGAATAATGCAGATAAATAATAATGATAAAAAAAAATTCAGTTCAAGAAGTCGTGTTTATCTTTCAAATCATTGGAATACTAAGATATGAAAACAAAAAAATCCTTGCCGAAACCCGGGATTGAACCGGGGACCTCTAGATCTTCAGTCTAACGCTCTCCCAACTGAGCTATTTCGGCTTACGCTCACACCTATGTAATCGATTACTTTATAGCATTACTTCTGTAAAAATAAATAAAATTTTTATCTCGTTACATATCCTTCTCTGCATTGAATAAAGCGTATTTTTAAATAAGAGAACTACACATCACCTGTGAATAAGTGTCTATTAAAACTGTTTATGAGTATACAAAATTCGGAGGGACTTGTAATAGACAGTCATACTATTGTATCGGTCATACCATAATTAACAGTACTTTATGAATTGATTCTGTTTGTCTGTTCGTAAGCATCTCCGTGTGTAGTTTTGTCTTTAATCTGTCATCAAATGCAATGTCATATGCATGCATATGTGGTAGACACGTATTCTATTGTATCTGTTGTAGATTTGGAGGAAATCGTTTTGTTTTTCTGATCATTTCCCCTATAATGTTTTCCATGCAAAGTCATTATACAGTAACAAAATCGAATTTTCAGTCATTTCAGTTCTCGATATTTGTAAACATACAGTTGATCTGCCCTCGTCAATTTGCCAAAATTTGCCAATCTTCGCGGCTTTCCATTGGGTCATCAGCGTTCCTTCCTATACTACTTTTTCGATAGTCAATAATTGCTATAACATCTTTCAAACCAATGCGGATTGTGAACAATCTTTTTGCAACGTTTAATTAACAAACGAAATTCAGGGTTTTTCATTGTTTCGAAAATAACAAAGGTAGCGCCACTGAAACCACTATAACCTTTAAACCACTATAATTGTCAGAATGTTATGATTGTTATGTCATGATTGAGTCTGCTATATGCTGATGAACTAGAACAAAGGAAGACCAAAAAAAAAAAAAACAATTAAATGTAATATAAAAAAGTGTTGGGAGAAAAACAAAAACCATTGTCATCTCATTCAAAAGTGTCTCTTAGTTAAAGGTTATTAGAGGGGGAAAAATTTCTCGCATTATACATATCCCCATGTATAAAGTCATAAAAAACTTAAACAACCTATTACAACAACTTATTGCTTTCAGAAAAAAACAGTAACAGAATGACTACAAGGGAAAATCAAAGAAAAGAATATTAAATCAAAATGTAAAAAAGTGGGTTTTCAAAACTTTGTCGGGCGTGCCCACAAACTTTCTGGATAGTTCCATAGATGAAAAAATTTGGGAGCCGAATGAAATTTTCTCGCTTGGATAATTTCCTTGATAGCTCTAAAAGAAAAACTTGTTCTGGTTAGGGTGATTTAGGTTTAAATTACAATAGTTCCAAGTCATATATAACTTTTTTTAAAGTACTGTTTTTTTTTTTTTTTTTGAGTATATGTGGCTTACTCATAATGTTTGCAACCACAAGAAGCAGGCTTCAGGGGTACTACAAAGTATATATGTTCTTCACCATCATGAAATTCTGGATCGATTAAGCCATGTCTGCTCGTTTGTGAGTTGTGTGTTGTCGACACTCTCCTAGTCGCAAAAATGAAGCTATCGACTTCAAATTTGGCAGAAACATCGCAAGATCCTGCACGAAAGTTTGTATTAAAAATGAGCCAAATTAGTCGTAGAACTCGCCTACAATAGTAATTAAAGTGATAACTCCTAGAGTTTCGAAAGCAGAAAGTGACTTGTCGGCCATTCCCCCAAACTTTTTTCGATGTTTTTTTAGATAAAAAAGTTCGGGAATCGAATGAAACTTTTTCGCTTGTTTTCAGTATCGTTTCATATTTGCATAGGCCTGGCCTGCTAGTCGCAAATAAATTGAAACCCCATATCCCGTTGGCGTTGACTACAATGCAAAAACCAGAAAAAGTCGTCCGCGCTCGCCCAATATTATCAAGTATTAATTTCCTTTTATTAATTCCTTTTTAGGATAATGGTGATGGGTATAAAGGATTCGGCCACGACCGAATATAATTTTCTTACTTGTTGATTTTATTACTTTTTGCACTTTCTACTTGGATGCATTACATAGACATCAAATTGTACTTGATATTTTTTCACTTGATCATACCAATATTTCGAAATTACTATGATATGTCAAGACCGATTGCGCACGCAAAACAAAAAATTATGCTCGGAAGAGTAAATAATGCTTCTTTATGCTTAATCTACTCCAAAAAACATCGATACACAGTTTTTTCGCGCTTTTTCATTCTTTATGAATCGTTTGCTTTTAGCTGAAAAGAAACATTTAAAAAATGCGCATGTTTTGCGACTCCACAACAACAATACGAACGTATATAGGCGTTGCAGGTTCAACACGTGATCTGCGTGGTTCAAGACAACAGGTTACAAAGTCTGCGGTTATCATAACATGGGTCTGATATTTGTTCAAATGCTTTTGGCTTTTATTTGTAATTTATCTTGGAACTAATGTATTATATAACAATTGTTTTTCTCTGGACTAAGCCATTAAGAAGTGCGGTTTACATGTCCAGTTGGTCAATATAACAATTAAACCACCACGAGTGAATCTTGTTAACGCTATTAGCCCTTCGAAGTATCGAAAATAATAATTTCCTCTTCGCAACATTTTGGAATTTTCCTCGTTAATAAGATTGCGTAGTCCTTACGTTCATCAATTGTGACAAGTACAGTCGCCGACAGCTACAAACTGATTCATGAGTTCCTTTTTGAAAAGTGGCAATAGGCGCTCATTTTTTGGAAATGAAATTGGTAAAGCTTTTACTTGCTTTGTTTAGAAGGTAAATAACGAAAAATGGAAAAAAGGGTACATCGTGAATAACAACCTCCTTTTGGAAGTTCATAATTTCATAATAATTATAGCCTACACCACCTGTGGTAGAGGGGTATATTAAGTTCGTGCATATGTATACAATACGCAGAAGCATTTAAGTAAGATCCAATTTTTATTAAGCCTTCGATTCAGAATCCCTTTTTGAATCCATCGTAACTTGTCTGTCCCACTTGTTTTTTGGGCTCAACCCACAGGCCGTAAATTTGAAATATTTTGATGAAATTTGGTATACGGCATATGTTTTGAAAGGTCGTTATAGCTGCATCGTAGTATAGAATATTTAATGGTGGTTTGCGACACACTACAGTGTTCTTATTTGTTTTAATTTGCGGTATATTGTAACACTTATACTAAACGTAGTTTTGAGCGCAAATTTAGATAACGGCTGACAAGATCAAAATATGAAAATTCAAACGAAAATTTGCTCATTACCCAGACAGAGTTACAAGATCGAAACAGACATATATGTGTAATTGCGTCAGATAACTTTACTAATAAAGGAGAAATAACCAGGAGGAGTTTCAACCAACTTTGAGAAAAAGAAATTAATTACCTGTAATTTTTGACGAAAATGATGATGAAAATTAATTTTATGATCCTAATTATTACGTTTTGAATGTATTTCTGCTTGCATTTTTAATTTTTATATTTCATCATAAAGTTGAATTTCACATTTTTCGATAGAACATGGTACATATTGCCCGGATTTATGTTACTTCAAAGCAGTTTGACATAACACAAAACAAATTTCGACACAATACGGTACATATTACCCAGATTTATATTATATTTAAGTTTAAATTGTATTCTACGTTCTACGTTATATCTTATATCTTAGTTTAAATAAATAAGAAATACTGCGTAGTAATAGTTGCAATAGTTTAGTCATAATACTTAGCGTAACAAATATTTCTAAGAATCAATTAAGTGAATACGGCTTTTAATTTGTTTTAGCTGAATTTAGGGTGAAAATAAATGAATAAATAAATAAAACACGTAGGAACATTATACCCGAACAAGGCAGCTGTTAGACACCCCACATCACTTCCCCTAATGAATTTATTCAGTCGCTGTGATAATAATACACCATAGGTACACATTACTTCCATGCAAAGACCTACTTTGTGGTGGTATCCAAAAATAGACCGATGTGATCCAAATTCGATATAGCAGATTTCCATATCAGTTTAGTATTACGATCTAATTTTCATCTTCAAATATTTAATATTATGTCTACTCAATAGATAAAGGTTCAGTTTCGTAGGAATGGTTATATGAGAGAAGGTTTAAAAAACGGCCACAATCGAACCAAATTTTTGATACCAATTTGGAATGTCCAAGCACTGTTATAGGGCGAGTTTTGTCGAGAAACTTTGAAAATTGTAAGTTTTTCCTTCTACCGACTTTTCAACATAAGGTGTTGTACGCCGCACAAGTTGGCTTAGACAGATATGAGATGAATAGACATACAGACGGGGCGAGGCACAGGCAGGTAACAAAAGAAGGGACCGCCATAAGATCTTCTGCGTGTTTCGTAGGTGCACACAAAATTGCTATATTACAACTGGTGTAGGGTATATCAAGTGGTGTAGGGTATAACAAGTGAAAACACTATAACGGGCCGAAACCCACACTGTCCCGCAGTTCTGCATGCAACGATTTTCCAAGATAAGGATTAGGTACGAGGTGTCCTAAACCCCACTCTGATTGGAACCATTTTCAATAAGATTAGTCCTTAGATCAAAACACATCAGTGTACCAAATTTTATCAAAATGCCTCGCCTGTGGCTTGAAGACAAAAAACAAAAAACAAAGAAGTACAGGCGGACAGATAATTTTAAATCGATTCAGAAAGTGATTTTAAATGTAATAAAATTTAAGTCTATGCCAAGTTCTTTCGTGTATCACATAAGTGTTGCAGGCTATAACACAATAATTCCATATTGAGAAGTTTCACTTTTATTATAAAAACAATTATCGTAAATTCGATTTATCAAAAAAAAAAAGAAGAAAACACATACATATAGATAAATATATACCTTTATCTATCTGCAGAAATCTTTAATAGAGTTAAACAAAATTTTATTTATGATGTCATACCCCACAGCAGCCCTAATTAGGAAAAGTCAAAGTTTTCATGAAAAACATGTTTATTAACACATGTCACTGGAAATGACAACATCATCATTATTATTAAAACTACAGTTATATATACGTATACATGTATACACACATGTATACGTATGTATGTATGTATGTAGTTAGTTGTTATCATCGGCAGATGCCATGACATGAAATACAAAAGGGGCAATCATACCGTTAACTGCAAAGAGATAACAGTATCTACATCTATTTGCAAAGAGTATAAGTGTTTGCGTTTGTGCATATGTTGGCTAGTGTAGTAGCACGTCAAATTTTAAAGGCATTACCGTTTTGTACGCTAACAAAAAGATGTTCCAGCTTGAAATATATAAGCAGTTACACAAGCCGTAATTATTGCTTGCTATCTAAACAGGTCGTTAGAAAAATTTTCGATTTTTCTATTACAAATTTTTGTCGTTTTTGTTATTTTTTGTTTTCGGGAAAAATTATTTTTCGTGTCACATAAGTTACACAGAGAAAACATGCAAACTAAAGCAACACCATGTTTATGTGTGACTTTATTGCATCCGCAAGTCATACACTTGAAGTGAACTAATAGGTGAACGGTGCTAACCAAATTGCGTTTACATGTAAATCTATTAACTATGACTTAATTTAGGGCTTGAGAAAATGTCTTTGGGTAACAATTGAAATAGATTGTGGTCTTTAATATTCCGTCAGTAAAATTTATTTGCCATCAATTGTCATAGATTGATCTTTTCAATCGATCAATCTTCTCTTAACATTTCGATTTTTGTTTTGTTTTTTTTAATATTATGTTATGCAAATATCTTACGTGGTTTCTAACTTAAAGATTTTTGAATGTTTTCAATAAATTTTAAACACATTTGTTACAAAATTATTTATGTGTTCAGGAAAACTAAGTTCGCAAATGTATTGTTATTGCTTTCTCATAGTTTGTCTACCTCTCTCTTTCGCTATTCATTTTTCTATATCTCCATCGCTCTTTATTTGTACAGAGTGAAAATGCTATCGGAGCTTATCGTACGTTTGACAAGACCTCTTTTTCTTGTACAGGACGCCCTGCCGGCTACTATGCAGACATTGAAACTGGTTGCCAGGTATGGTACACAGATAATTTTTCTTCCACAAGCCGCTTCACTATAATCATACACTTTGACATTTTTCTTACTACTATTAAATAAATGTCTATTGTGTTGAAGATCTATCACATGTGCGATGGCTTAGGACGTCAATTCAGTTACTCTTGCCCAAATACCACATTATTTCAACAACGCATGTTGATTTGTGATCACTGGTATATGGTAAATTGTTCAAAGGCTGAAAGTGATTACGCTGCAAATTTATTGATAGGTAAGTTCAAAGAAGGTATGAACAAAATGAATCAAACCGCTAAGAAAAACAATTCGCTTTCCGTTTAATACAATCAATGAATTGATTAATAGGAAATTTTTTTACGTCTAAAAGTATGCATTACATTTTTGCAGGTCAACGCGACAAACCATTTGTAAACGATGAAGAAGAAAACATACGCACACCTCGGCCTGATTTATTAGATCGTCCTTACGCTCCAGACTATTCAGGTGAATCCTTTCGCACTCAATATCAAAAGGTAAAGCAATTAAATATAGATAACAAAAATAAAAATTTAGTCACTCCCCCCATTTGTACTTTTCACTGTCCATATAGCCTTTACTGAATGCAATTTTTGATCAAGATGACGAGAAACATCGGTCAAAGTCGCCGACACAAGTGGAGAGTCAACGTAATTTTGGACAGCGTTGGAAAATTCCACCTCCCAGTCGGATTATTCTACCGCCAGCTTATGAGGCTCAAATTACGGAGAAGGATAAAAATTTTCGTCCTAAATTAAATCTTGTAACAACAACGACAGCAACAAAAAAGCCTTCGACCGTAGTAGGACCTCCGACCATAAAACATCTACCTGGTATAAGGTTTAGCCAAGGGGCAGCAGCTCTCCATCAGCGTCAAGATGAACATATACAATATGACAATGATGATTTGGGTACCAGTCATAGTACACGTTACAATACTTCGTTTGATCTGAATTCGGCTGAGGATAATCGTCAAACAAAGATTGGTAAAAATTCATATAACGGTAAAGCACTGCATAAAAATGAACAAAGGACAACAATAGGAACTACAACTTCACGACCTATTACTACAAAATCTAATGTTTTTATTAGCGTTAAGAAACCATCGAAGATATATCAACCTCCTCTCCTTTATCCCATCTATAATTTGGAGGATACTACGACGATCAATAAAACAAGACCAACAATAAGAGGTTCAACTTCGGCACCATTTAGCACACGTAGCTCTACATTTGCCAGCACTTCTACCTTGCGGCCTACTACAAAGCCTACAACTTTGGCTGGAAAACCCTTTACTAAAATATCTAGCAACAATACATTTGTTACTGCATCTTTCGACTTTGCTGAAGAATCTAATAATTTACACCAACAATTTTTGGACGTTAATAAACTAAGTAAAGATATACGCACAGCTGCTCCAGCGCAAGGTTTTAAAGCTCCAACCACACCTAAGCCTTTCTCTAGCACTACTAGTGCTATAGAAACTCCAGCGAAGACATTGTTACCACCTTTTACCGATTTTATACAGCACGATGTCGCCACTACGCAAGGTCCGCCTATATATTATGAATGGAAGATTCCTTCGGATGGTTTAGAGCCACCAAAACTGGATCCTCCCATAGGAGTGGATGGCCGAGAATACCCAGACAGTGCAATTGATTACAATGTTCTTAATAGCAAAAACAAAGAGATGAACACGAGTCTTACCACAACACGGCCTAGCTTTTTGCAAACGATCAAAGAAACATCTAGCCAAACGAATGAGATTGCAACGCAACAGAAGGCGGCAGCCTCTGTTAAAACACCTACAGCGCAACTGCCACCCGCACCGTCAGCACCAACTAATGTTAAGGCTGACATTTCAGAGATACGTAAGGAATGGTCAGTGCCAGAGTATGCGTTTCCTTTAGAAAATGCCGGTCGAACCGGCTATTTGTCCAGCGATGTTTATAATTCATTTCAATTAAAAATACCCGACGGTCATAACGTAGCCGACGAGCATTTGCATTGGTTCGGAGAAAATCCTGATTGTCCACAATGTCATCCTTCCTATGTTATACCTGGCACTTGCCAACCATGTCTACGAAGATAGGATATAATTGCTGTATGTAGATTACAAGTGTTAAATCCTACAAGAGACCATAAATATTCTTAACATAACGTTCAAGCATTTGATTGAAAACGATCTTCAAAAGATCTTTCAATAGTTTTACATTTCACACACATTCTAACTTATTCTTTTTCACCCAAAAAGTCCATCCATATTCATTCCATCCATATATATATATATATATATATATATAAACATATAGTTTCTAATTTAGTTAAACATGTATACAAAAAAAACCGACTTTACTTGTACTGCTAAACGGATGATATAACAATAGTAAAGAGAGATTGTTAAAAAAATATATATATATACATGTATATTTCTTTTTGTTCACGATTAGTATAAATTATTCAGTAGATTTCATTTGAAAAAATTGATATATTTGTATTTTATGTCTAAATCATATATAAGATAAATTTATAATTTAATGATGACGAGTAATATCATTTCAATAAAAATAATAATATTTAAGAGAATTGTCATATGCAATACCTAAACTAAATTGTGAAGGAAGACATCAAATCCAAAAAATAAGCAAAAAGTTGAGAGCCGTGAATATTAATATCGTTCTCTTGGTTATTGATGAAAGCAAGTAAGCAAATCCATGAAAATAAAAAAAAAATAAAAGAAATAGAGAACTAAACCATTTTTACTAAATATGAGCATATTTCGTTTAGTTAATTATTAGTGCTTGCATATATTTTGTTTCTTTTGTTGATGACATTGGGATTATTAGCCCCGATTGCTGGTGTTTTTTTGCAACTATACATCGTTCAATTCGGTCAACTGACATCGGTAGACGTCCAAAGGAACAGTTTCATCTAGTTTTAGCAGCTCGTAATACACTACACTTTACTGAATCCGCCATATGCACAGCGCCACTGAATGGCCATGAATATTTCTCTTTGGTGTCGATGTGGATGGTTATCCTCTCTAACTAGAACATGATTTCGTGCACTTGGGATCGTCGCGGCAGATCCACTTTTCATAGCCAGAAAGTCATAGAAAATCATTCCTTTTTTTGCCTGTCGATGTTGAAACGGTTCGAAACGGCCTTTTCAGTTAATTTGTATGGTAGCCATTTCCTCCCCTTTTGGGGTTTTCCCATTATACACGTACAAGTTTAAAACAGTTGATTCATTAATTGCCAACTTGTTCGAAAATTCTTTGAGAGTTTGAGCTGGGTTTTCATCAAATAAGTTTTGGGATTCATTGTCTTCGAACATTTTTGGTCCTCATGGCCGTTGTTTGCATTGAAATCAAGTCCAACAACTAGAACGTGATGAGCAAACGTAAAAGTGTGTAATGGGCTTCGGCAGCAGATTTCTTCAAAACTGCTAACTATTAACACTGCAAATGCAATTTTGAACGTTCCATGATTAGCGTCTGTATGCACTGAATACCTCAATAATACTAAATGGAAAACTCATTCATTTCATGTTGAGAAAGGTCAAAACCAACGAATGTAACTATTGTTTACACTGATACTTCGCATTACTTTATCATTTCTTTCAATAGATGCCGCTGATCAAAATGCCTGCACATACCTAGTAAAACATAATTGTGAACAACATTTTGTTATAAAGCAAAAATATTTAGAATTGTCAACCTATTTACTGTAAGAACAAGCGTAACTCAAGTAAATAAAAATGCTAATAAACTTCATTTATCTTCGGTTGGTAATTAACTGTCTTATTCCGGAATGCTTCAAAACCGAATACTTTTGCGCGTAATGATATTACAAAAGAGTTTGTAAAAGATAAAGACTTTTAGCAATATTTTAGTTCAGTCAATAACCATTAATAGGTACTTATCAGGAGTACGAAAAGTCGAGGTAAATCGGTCTGCCCTTACTTGAGAGTGTTTTGAAGACCGTAAAAGATCACACAAAAGTGCCTAATAATGGTTCCTTTTTTTTGTAAATAAGATAAATGGTCCACTCATGACAATATTTGGGAATTGTGTACCGTAAACTATATCAAACTTCCTACAGAAACTATCAATGTTAGTCCTCCATATAATTATAGAAACATTCCTTTCGGCTATCCGAATACATATTGAGTTATGTTCGCATCTTTGACCGATGTTGCAAAATTTGTTACAAAGGCATCTCAATTGTGTGATTGTTTTACTTTTCATGGTCCTTGACCAAATATTTTATTTAACAATGGTTGTTATTTTTGCTTTAATAGAAAACAAAAGTACGGAAATAACATAGAATAAAAAATATCTGTCTTTCTTTCTGTAATATTTTTAGCTCGAAGTTCGTAAGCCAAGTATATTATCTAAAATTGAAATAGGAAACAAAACGAAAAGTCCTGTTTTCAAAGGACAATATCATGGTATGAGTCCTGTCTGTTTAATTGTAGAAATCGTTTATTTAAAAATTTCCATCAACCGGAACTATCAAAACTAATTAAATGTATATATATTAATTTTGAATTCATAATATTTTAAATTACAATAATGTCTATTTTCAAGGCCATCTACTATAACACTAATTGGATTACAAAGCCTTATATAATTTGTCGGCGAAATTTTTTGCTGGCAATAAGAACGTCGGAAAATTAATTGCAAAAGCTTTTCAAAATTTCTTGATAGCCTGTAGATTTGATAGATTGAAAGGGGCTGTACTCACTTTGGCGTAATGTTTGCAAACCGCGGAAGGAAGCTTGATTAAGCCATGCCTGCCATCGACTTCAAACTTGGCAAAAACATTGAAAGTTCTTGCGCCCAAGTTGATATTGAAAATGGGCCAAACCGGTCGAAGGCCATACTCAAATAAACACGTGAACTGAAAACATCTCTGTCTTTTCAACGATATGAAAAACTGATTTTTTTGCGTATTATTCATAAACTACAACACATACGTCTATGAAAATCCGAACATGCATTTAGCCCTAGGAGAGGACATTAGACAGACAGATAGACGTCCAGGAGGAGACATTTTTAAATCGGTTTAGAATTTGATACCGTGGCATTTTTGAAGTTTTCTTTTGGGTGCTTCAAACATTTTGTATATATATATACTTTCTATCCTTTGTTTAAGGTTTTGAAAATACTAACGTTCATGTCAGTGGCTATGGCAGTTCCACAAAAAAGTGGGGTTAACTAATCCATTTTGGTAGAAATAGTTGCTCGTTTTGGGTATTCGGGAATGTCAATAGGCAGAAAAAATCGAAACAGATATTTAAAAAGTCTTCACAAAATATTGCATATTTTGTAAACATTTTCCTAAAACCCAAAAGATGAAATGAATCAATTTCACGTTCTCGACAATTTTACTGCTGATAGAAAATCTTCTTCATATCTGCTTTAACAAGCTAGGTCATACCCACAAACTGCGTCTGCTGGATAAATTAAATTAGAAATTTTCCTTTTTTGGAAAAAAAGTCACTATTTAACGATCGCCTTGTTCAATAGATGCCTCAGTTTTGACTTACCCATAAAATTTTTTATGAAGGAAATTGAGTTCTACAACAAATTGATAGCAATTCGATATGAAATTTCGTATTTCTTTCTTTAACTTCCACTAACGAAATTAGATTTCGCCGTGTAGAATGAGCGTACTTAGTATGGTCTCCTCTTTACCATTGATGAGATTAATGACATCGAAAAGACGTTGAACACCGATCACTACATGATGATTCTCCTTCAATTAACTAGATAAGCTCAAATCAGTACTTCCAGTATTTGACTTTTTGTCTTAAACATCTATATATAAATATGAGTTTAGCACTGTAGTGGTCCAAATACCAAATCCCCACTCGAGTAGATAAGAACCGCGACTAACACGTCAGTATTCACGGATTGAGATCTCAGTGCGGTAGAGTTTACGTTGCTCGTAGATACAATGAGCTGTCGGTAAGGGCATGAGACCACTTACCCATTGGACACACTACTAGACTGCGGCCACCTCCCTATGTATTTCTTTTTGTTCACTTCTTCTTTTTTCTAACCGCCACCGTGTTACACTCGCTTGGTCATTTAAAAAAGAAGAGATTGATAAGAGTAACATGCAACAGACAGTTATTTGTATGTTTTTGCAGATATGTTAAGCTTAAATAACGTTGGTCAGTTCAAGATTCATATCGACGTATAAAAGCATTGGTACTTTATTATCACTTGACGTAGTTGTAGTTTAAGTTTCTGATATTAATGATTTCTGATATCAATAATCTGTCACTACATACATACGTACAAAAATCCATTGAACTTAAAGCAAACTTTTAACTTTATTTAACAGGTTTTTGTTTTCTTTTTGTTTTTCATTTCAATTAAACGTTAAAAAAATTCTTTTACATATATGCAAAAAAATGCTTCTTTACAAGTTCATAATTTATGCTAAATACGTTAGTATACGTATTGTCTCGAGTTTATATCCTCCTTTCCAGCAGAAAAACAGAAAGCTTTTAAAAAAAATAATTCAGAATTTTTAATAAAAAGAATATAAAATCATTTCATGTTTAAATATCTCTAAAATTTGTTAAGGCACTTTTGAAATTTGATGATTTAATATTAGTTTTTTAAATTTAGTTTTTAGTATTGGTTTATTTAAAAATAATTTTTTGCATAGAAGGTATTCGAGTTTAACAAAAGAAAAACCATATGAAAGTATTTTTCAAAAATAATCGAAAATACAAAGTACAAATAAGTGCAGGAAAATTTTTGTGACAAAAGGAGCATAAGTATGTGTATGTATAAATGTACATATACGTAATATATATACATATCTCTCTCTCTCTATATATATATATATACGTAGATATGTATATATATTTGTATATAAATCTTAAATGTAATTAAATACTACTACTGCTCTAATTCTATATAACATGAATTTTTATAGGTATATATATTATATATATATATATATATATTATTAAAAATTTCAATATCATTATATGGATTTTTTTGAATTTTATAATGAATTAATTTGACTAGCATTACCTAAGCAATCTCAACACTCACATATGCTTATATGAATAGATATGTGTAGAAAGGTTTGTCATTTCACTTCAAATTTCTTTTCTAATATTAACTTCTTGCCATTTGCATCAAAATTGCATGCACTCTTATATGTTTTCGATTATGACTGGTGGCGACATTGTGCAATCAGCTGGATCATACATGTAAATACTAGGGACCCACAGACCTAAAGGGGGTGGTGGTGTCTTGCCTTTGCTTTTATTGTCAGATTTCCAAGGCAGCGATTTGCATTTGCTTTGAGTTTGTTGCTCTTGCTTGCATAACATATTAATAACTTCATCTTCATTGGATGGTTGGGCTACCAAAGCCACCTTATGAGGTATAGTGACGTCTACATTGGTAATGACTGCCGCCTCATGCTTACAATTGTAATAACGATTTGTTAGGTAACCATCCACGTAAATCTTGGAAAAAAGAAAAGCACTATTAATATGATATTTACGTGGTGTGCGTTTATGGGTTAATACACAATTAATACTCTAGTCGTTTATATAATACTCTAGTCGTTTACGTAATACATTATAGTCTAGTCGTTTAGAATGTTTGATGACCTATAAAGTCGTCTATACATGCCCGACAAACATAAAAGATGTGTCGCCAGTATGTGCGTCCTAATTTTGCAAACGTGGCACTGTAATATTGCCAACAACCGCAATTGATATTTGAGAGTTCTTCCTGAGAGGAAGAGGTACGCCTCTCATATAATGATCTTTGCTGCGCAATGGTGTTACCGGCATTAGTACGATCGCCTTGCTACTTTATCTTTTGTAGGATCTTTTCGGTACCTTGAAAATATCTCACATATTGACGTGCAAGAAGTCAGCAAATATGTTAAGAAACGCGCTCGTGCGGTTAAGGGTCGAGCTGATAGCTAGTGAGACATAGTCTAACCCAATGCACCGTTTAAACGCTAAATTTCATTTTATTTACCTCGTAACCTGCCACGCCTGTGCTATCATGGATGTTCCACTTCACATAAAGTGAAGTAGTACCCAAATCAGTGATATCGGTAATCGTTACAGGGAAACTTTCACGTGAACATAATGTCGGCCTAGGCATGCACAAGTCCTGAAATGTAAACACAAAAAGGTTCTAGCCAATTTTTACATTTAATTTAATCTTCGATTGATGTACCATTTCTGCTTGACGTTTACGACGCGCATGCTCCATAGAGTCCAAATCTACTATAAGCGAATCAACAAAGAATTTCTGTTAATTTAAGAATCAAGATTATCCGTATGATTTAAAATTAAATATGTTTTTACACGTTTACCAATTCGTCATCATCATGGGTTTGTGGTGATGGCAGCGCTATTTCTTTCTGACCTGGTGCTGGTGGTGGTCCTGGCGGTGGTTCTGGTGGTGATTCTGATGGTTCTTGCCCCATGCATTTTGATGGATCTAAGCCATCACGAATGGAACGGCAATGACAACAATCGCATTTTTCCTTCCTCCCCTTTTTCTTTTTGCGACGTTCGTCCATCATTTCTTTCAATAATTCGCATTCTTCATCGTAATCCTCACACTCCACTCCGTATTCAAACTCGGAGGGGTATTCTTCGAGTACATAACGTCCATCACCTGCGCCGCTACCATCCATGCACGTGCATTCACCGGGTGCGCAGGTACAATTTAAAATTTTTCGAATGTCTTTAAATGGTATTTCTGAAGGAGGAGGTATTTCTGAAGAGATCTCTCCATACACCAGATCACCTTGAGCTTTCATACCTCGGTCTTCCGTTTCTCCTTCTAATTCTAATCCTTCCGATAGCAGCTCATTTCCGGTACTCATAAGCATTGGCACGAAATCCTCATAAGCCGACTCTAATATTGCTTCGGTTGGACTGCTTCTTTGTTCTGGAACGAATTCTTCATATTCCACTTTATCGATTCCGTCGCCTATACCCTCTTCTACGATGCTTTTCTCAGATTTTTCTTCTTTATCTTTTTCCGTTTCAGAATCACCGTCGCAGCCACAGTCTGGAAATATGTCCTCAGACTCAGAAACATCATCGTAACAGCAGCCATGATAATATTCTCCATCTATGACCGTTATTTTCTGTCCCCATACGGGAGGCTGATTTTCAGTAAGTTCCATGGGCAACTCATAAAGGGCATATTCTTGATAACTTGCGCAAGGGTCAAACGATTTCTTATCCTACAATGAATTTAAAGACTTATATTAATGATTTCAACTTTGTTTTACAAGGCCAATGTATATATATACCGCCATGCTGCCTTCTTCCTCACCCGCTAATGACTGCTTCACAGTCGACGTTGCTTCGTCAATTAATGATTGCTTTATGGTCGACGTTGCTTCATCAATTCGATCTAATAATGGTTTGCTTGATGTCGTTTGACACATCTCCTCCATAGCACTAGACGATAGCTTGCTTGTTGTTGCGGCAGACGCTGCTTGCTCCTCCTCCGCTGTTGGTTGCTTACTTGTTTCTATGGCTGAAGTAGCTGTTCCCTCCATTGCCGCCAATGCTTGCTCACTTGCTGCTGTCATTTCAGATGTTTTTTGCTTGATTGATGACAAAGTTTCACATAGACAATAATCTTCTTCCAACTCCAATTTCAAAACTTTCTCCACGAGACCATGTACAGGGCAAACATCTGTTGATTTTGCACATATGCATATATCTACAAATTTCAAAATTTTGTCAACGGGGCCATGTGTAGGACAAATATCAGTTGGCTTTGGACATGTGCATAAGTCTTCTAGTTTCAAAATTTTTTCAACTGGGCCATGTTTAGGGCAAATATCTGTTGCTTTTGGGCATACGCATAGATCTTCAGAAGATGGAGTGCATCTATCTTTTATTATTTCATAGGAATGTGTTTCCACATCATTTGAGACTACCTTGGCTGGCTCGACTTCTACGCAAACATAATCTTGACGGTCGCCTGTCGTGGATGGGGTATAGTCGGCTCCAGGCGATTCTAAAGGATGCGGAATTGCGCGCAAACGGCTTACGGTAGACGATTGAGTTGATTTTTCTTTATCCAATGCGCTCGAAGTCTTAAGAGCATTGGTTATGCGGAATGCTTCTTCTCGTATTGGGCTGTCTTCATTAATTAAATGCACTACCTCATGCAGTAATTTGAGAATATAAAGATTTCGTTCAGATTGACTTACTTGTCTTGGAAATTCGCAGGGCTCCAATGTCTCGATATAACATGGTTCGGTTGCTACGTCGTTTTCGGATTCATCCGAACTAACACAAGAATAATATTGTTCTACAGAAGAGCTTGAATATGTAGTTTGCGTCTCTACAGTTTCCGGGCATGGACAAGGAAGCATTTGCAGGCGTTGTTTCTTTCCCTTTTTTTTAAATCCACTAGGAGAAATCTGTAGCCTAAAATGAACGGGAAAGTCTTCCAAAAAAGCAGAGCTCGAGCTGGTGTGAGCTCTCACTCCATAGCAACGAGTTGAAGAGGTGGGAGCTGAGATACTGGTCGACTCTGTAGGTGGAAGCATTTTCAAACAATGCATACACTGGTAGATAGGTTTTGATGGTGGTTCAGCGACTGGTGCAGAACGTGGTGGGGGGAGTGTACCGCCCTCTTGCGCGGACTCTGCTGTTGGAGCGAAATCTTCTTCTCTTCTTATAATAGGTCTTCCGTGCAATGGTCTTGATTGTTGTTCAATCCACGATTCGCTAGGGTCTAGTCTAGGATCACGAGGGGGCATACCGCCCTTTATTGCTGATTCTAATTAAAAATTAAAGAAATACAATACACTTGTGCAATAAATTGTGGGATAGTTGCCTACCACTACCTCCCTCCACCAACCAAGATCTTTGAACATCTATTTGCTCTCTGCTAGGAATTCGCGGGTATATTTCCTTCGTCCCTGATCCTGCTGCTATGTAAAGATAAAGCAGTAAATACCAGAAGCAAATTAAAGAATGATAATTTCCGTACCGTCCACAATTTCCCAGGATCCAGGCGCGCCCAATCTCTCTCTGCGCGGTGCCGTCCGTGTTCCTGTTCCTGATGCTGATGCTAAGTTATAAATAAAAATAAACATTGCATTAAACAATGTATTACAATTTTTTATCACCCTATCTATTTGTCTTTCTGTAATCCAAATAAAAGAAGAAAATGTTTTTGAAATCAAATAGTTTATTAATTTTTATATTCTTCATTATACAAAGCGCTAGAAAAAAATTTATCTGACGACCCTTTTAGAGGAGCAACTTCTTTAACATCCTTAAGATATACCACATTTCCTCGGAATTTTTCAAGTAGTACGTCGTTGACATCCCACATTTCGAATCCATATAATTTCAAATGTTTGGCTTCCGCTATCTCTCGGCAGGGACACGCATCAAAGTAGGATATTTGACTACAGTCTGAGTTAATTTTAGCAAATGTCGTAAAAATTGTACCTCGTTCTCGACATTTGCAGACTTTAAATTTGGAATGCTTCAGCGCATCCTCCATGCTAGGAGTGGCTCTAGGTCTCCACGGACATAGGCAGCATCCGCAGTTGCCAGGGCAAAAAACTCGACCATCTTGATCGATTAAAGGGCTCGGTTCGAAGCGACACTTCCGACAAATCTCAAGGTCACTATGTTGTGGAAAGGCAAGGCGATAAGTTTTTCGTGGTGGCTTAGGTGGTGGCGCAGGTTTAATAGACATCTTTGGAATATTGCAAGCACACCTACCATGAGATGCTTCAAGTGATTCTCGATTTTTATCATAAGCTAAGAATTGCTCCAAATCTTGTAAATTTTCTAAACTAAGATGATCTCTACCACATTCACACAGTTCTTGTTTATTCTCAGGCTGAACATCCCATATGCAAATATCTGGATATTGCGGAAGACTACGCATTCTTCTTTCAGGATACTTTCCAATTTTACTGGGTATTTCACCCTCACCTGGTTTTTCATCCCTACGGGATATGTCAGCTCCCCTACGCGGTTCATCACTAATGGGTCCTTTATAACTACTAGGGATTTCAACTTCACTTGGTTTTTCATCCCTACGGGATATTTCAGCTCCACTGCGCGGTTCATCTCTAATGGGTCCTTTATAACTACTAGGGATTTCAACTTCGCTTGGTATTTCGCCTTTGCGCGGAATTTCACCTTTGCGGAGAATTTCACCTTTCCTGGGAATTTCATCTTTACTGGGAATTAAAGCTTCACTGGGAATTTCACTTTTAGCGGACATTTCATCTACGGCGTTTATTTCTCCTTTACTGGTGATCTCGCCTTTGCTGGGCAACTCAACTTTACTGGGCAAGTATTCTCTCTTAGGCATTTCATATTTCATGAGCATTTTACCTTCACTCGGTACTTCGGTCCCAGTGGGGACTTCGCCTTTACTGCCGGCCTCAACTTTACTTATCAGTTCACCTATATCGATTATTTCGCCTTTACATTCAGGTGTCGGTTTTTTTTTTTTAGGCTTTGGTGGAGGTATTATTTCTTCAAGCGTTGAAGCGGAGAGCTTTTCTTCGAAAGCAGCCTCGCTAGCTTTTTCTGCAGTAATTGCCTTTTCATATTTACATAGACATTGTGGCAACCCGCATTGTTGGCATATTGTTCGACTCATTTGGAGATCACTCGGTGATGTAGACCCACATTCACATATGTCTGTTTTTTCTCCACAAAGACAACAAACTTTTCTAATTTGTTCACAAGTACACTTATCCGTTGTTGCAGCGCCACATTTGCAAAATGATTTTAGAGTTGATGGTATTTTTCTACAGGTGCATATGTCTCCTGCTAAAGCGCAGGTATTGCAAAGCTTTGCTAAAGCTGCAGCAGAAGGTGCTTTAGATGTTTGGGGTCTCTCACATTTGCATTTATCTATCTCGCACAGACATCCTTTGCAAATCTTTTGAGCAGACCCTAAATCATATTGCAGCAATTTTCCACAACTGCAAACGTCCGCTATAAATGGCATCGTAGAACATAGCATAATTTCTTCACACTTCTTACAAGCGCCTTGTTGCAGAAGCTTTCCACATATTTTACACACTTTTCGAACCGGTTCAATGTCAAAGGTGCATATTTCCGGTGTAAACTCATTCTTGGAGGCTACCGACATTGATTTCTCAGGTTGATTAAACGGTTTCTTACAAATTCCGCAAAGTTCAGCTATAAGATCGGGATTAATTTGCCCCTGTTTTCTACAGCAACAGGTTTTTCCGTTATTATCTAATATGTGAGCAGCAAATTCTTTGCTGGCGTCAGAAACATTTAAATCTTTTTTTTGCTTGATTTGCTTTTGACATACGCATCTGTCACAGACAATGCCGCACTTCTTGCAAAAATTGACGATCGGTGCAAGTTCAAGCGATTTCGGTTCCACGTCTATAGTAGGAGATTGTAGTTGCGGTTCACTACTTTTACCGAAACCAGACGATTTGGTCTTTTCGCAAACGCATTTACCAATACGTTTGCCGCAGGCATTGCAAGTTTTTACTGCACGTGGCCGATAACAAATGCACCTATCCCGTTTAAGACCACATGTAATACAAATCCTTTTGTAACGTTTTTGATGCATATCAGATTTAATCCGACCGGCTTCTCCAGATGAACGTAAAAGTTCCGCGCTGTGAACAGAGGTGGAAAAATCTTTATAGAAGTCTTCTCTTTTAATGCATCGGCATTGCCCAGGCACTCTCTTACACAGCAAGCACACCGATGCACTCTGTACAGCCAAAAGAATATCTGTAGTGCGCATTCGTGCACATTTGCACATTTTCGCTTTTTTACCGCAAAACTTACAAATCGCCGGTACCTCACAAACGCACGGACTTTGATGGCAGATCTGGCAATAAATTTCACTAGAAAATGATTGGCAAGAATAAAACACTTCATCTGCTACTTGAGCTAGATCTTTTATTAGTTCAGATGATTGTGCTGTCGGAGTTCCAACTTTTCGTTGGTCTTCAGATTTTTCCAGCTCAAGGATTTGTGCTGACTGGCTACCATGTAACGACTCACACGAATGAAATGTATCTATTTCCCTTTCACTCTCTTTGCAAGAGCAATATCGATTATCGACTTTGTTTCTTTTTGATTTCTTGTGGCTTCTAAGTGCTTTGCATGGAAATTGAATTGTAGCCTTTGTCGTTCCTTCCTTATGTCCAAGACTGACTTTAACTGGCACTATGAATTCCAAGGCTTTACCCACCGCTAGGTCATCGCTTCTATTTTGACAATAATAACAATAGGGCACCTTGCTATGATGTGTATTTCGACCCTCCAGCAAGTTATTTGTCTTAAGCCTTGGGCTGCGCTTTTCAAGAGATCTCAAAAATCTTCGAGCTATATCAGTCACCTGCGCTAAAGAGACTTCTTTTGAAGTTTCTCCCTTTTCTCCCCTTTTGATACAAACATTTTGTAGGCACCATTTACTTTTCTCACTCAGGGTATGTTTTAATTTACAATCTCCAGCCGCCGCTTTCAGACACCTAAGCAAATTACGGGTCATTATGTTCATATCGGATAGTGTTGCGCGAAACTGTTCAGGACTTTCCATATTGTTATAAACGTCTTGCATACTAAAATGCCTATTTCGGCGCCTCTTTCGAGGTGTGTCACTAATGCAATCACAGAAGGTTGTATACTCACTGGGAGCGCTGCCTTCATCCTTTGAGCCACTGGTTTTTAGGTAAGCAGGACATGTTTCACGAGTGCAGCACTTTCTTGCCTCCATACTTCAACCACAAGCAACTCGACAAATAATTTAGATTTTTCGAGGCGTTTGTGGATGAACCGTTGAAATTTCAAAGAATTATTTAATTTACTGTTTGATGTAATACGGTATTAAAAATCGATTTGAAGCAAAAAGACTGAAAATTTTTGACATGAAGAATAAATGCTTCGTACTCAAAAGTTTTAAAAAAACTATTTTTTTTTCTTTTTAGTTGAAAATTAGAAAGGCGAGAGTGCTCTGATCATTTTATAGAAAGAAAATTTCGGCATAGTCCGCCTTCTATTATTTTCTTGTTCGGCAGAGTATTTCTTTCACATGTGCCATGAGTTTTTTTAGTAAAAATTTTATGACGAATTTCGTTTGCGTTTACATGCAGAAAATGAAATCCGAAATAATAAAAAAGTTTAAATCGTCCGATAAATTAGCATAATTTTCGTCAAAATTTGATTTCGCGGATTATGCACCTCACTTACTTCGCTAAAAAAGTCTACGGAAAGTTTGATAGACGGATAGATATTTCGATTCTGATAAACAAACGACCTTGATTTAGTGACTGCTCCTTACTAAACATTCCTGGAAACGTGACCAGATGCACCTCTGTATATCTTTTCCCAATATAGTATTATTATTATTATTATAGATTTAGCCAGAGAATAATTTCTAAGCCTAAAGTCTTAAAGCACTAGCATCTAAGGCTTTCGGCTTTTCCCAATATATTTAATAAATAGAATATACAAAATTGGCTTTAATTTAAACAATTAGAACGACGTTGACTGAAATAGGGTTTATTAAAAATAGAAGAAGCAAATTACATCCACTTCAAATTCGAATTTCGAAAGTGTGACAAAATCTATATTTTATTAATAAAAGAAAAAAAACGAAAACAAGAAAACCATATTAGTAACGCTATACTATCAAAATATGCGAAAGTACGTTCGTCTAATTGTAGAAAAATTTTGAGGGTTTCGTTATTTAATTTGGATTTGCGCTACTTCTGAGGACTCGGGCCTTTTCACCGGGTAGTAAACTGTACAATAAAACTCTGATTCCATTTTCCTGTTATGGAAAATCATAAGGCTTTCATTCAATTTCTCTTCGAGTTGCTTTAACATCTGAGAATTATAAAAGACAAGTTAAGCAATTAATAATTCGTTATTCCATAAGTTAAGCAAACTATACAAACCGGTATATCAGTTGGCTTGAATAGTTCATGTAAGAAATGCATGCATGACATGGCATTCACAAAGTCGTCATAGTTTTCTAATGATATGTTTTTCGGGTCTTCGGACTTAAAAGCAGCAAAAGCTGCCAGTATTTCTAGCCCATCGCGAAATTCTCTATTTGTCTTCCAGTACTGGCAAAGCCTCATATTAAATAGATTCGAGCTATACTGGGAACGGGGAGCAGACGCTTTTAACATGCTTAAGAAACAGCGAATATGAGCCGGTATGCAATCCATTTGCCCTTGTACCGCGAACTCGTCATTTACCTGAACACTACTGTCTGCTTTTGCAACGAAAGTCTCAGTCGTCGTGCCTACCGTTTGATTTATTATCTCCGTCTCAGTGGAAACGTCCACTTTTTCGGGCGGCTCAAGGGCTTCTTCACTAATAGAATGAAAACTCTCATAAGACAAATTGCGTTGAAGTACTTCGGACTCGCAGATGTCTAAATCAGAAGCGTCTTGAAATAATGTCCCGGTTTGGCGAGCATTAATACAGGATACAATACGTCTTAGCCGAGCATTTAAGCAATTGACTCTTCCGCGGATCATGCGTCGTTTTATGCTGCGCCTGTTGTGTTTCTTCTTAATACGTCTTGACGAGCGATCGGGATTTTGTAAAAGAGCTTCAACTTTAGGTATAGCAGGAGCCGTTGAAAGTTTCCTTAACTCGGAGGGCACTTCACATATAACTTTTTTACTATCATGTGAGCAAGAAGGCAGAAAGTTCTCGTCTATAATAAATTCGGGTACAAGAGCAATTCCTACAAATGCCTCAACCCTCCCTCCTCCTCTACCATCCTCCTCCCTACCACCTTCTTCTCTACCGAATCCTTCCCTACCACCTTCTTCCCTAACGTCTCCTTCCCTGACAACGTCTTCTCTACCACCTTCTTCCCTATTCTCATTGTGATTCTCATCTTTTATTTCCTCTTTCTTCAGTTCAAGGGGTGGTATATCGCCTTCTGGTAATTCATTTGGTTCTTGTTTTATATTTTCTTCCAGAGAAATATTTTCCTCTGATTTCACATTTACATTGGTTTCATATGGCCTCAATTCACTCATATCGATTGATGCACCGCTTCCTACCTCGTCTTCTTCCAGCTTCTGCTCTTGCAACATCCACTTTGCCAGTCTCGATACTTCTGTTGCTACTTCGCTAAATTGTTTCACCTCGGGTGTGGGATTTTCACAATCCTGAAAATCCATAAATAAAACATACGGCTCATAAAAGGAAATAAAAAATTGCTACTTAGTTACCTTCATATTATGTAAAGCTTTCTTCAAGAATCTATTTGCTGTTTTAAGGTCTTTGATTTTATCGCGTTGTAAACGTCTTGAAGATGTATCGCCCAATTCTTCAGCTAAACTATCAGCTTCTGTACGTTGTATACGTTTTTCTAGCCTCTGAACTTGTTCGTCCTTGTTGCGTATTTCATCAGTTAAACATCGTGTTCTATCCTCATAGTCGTGAACTGTGTTTTGTAGAGCTAAAACTTGTTGTTCCAAAGTAGAAACTTCTTCTTTCAATTCTGCGTTGGTAACATCTACATGCAAGAACTCTTTTTTAATGTCATGCAGCTGGGAGCGCAAACAATCGAGTTCCGATTTATTTTGATTTTCTGTTTCTTGTTGCAATCTGGTCAGAAAAGATAACTCGTCAATCAAACTTTTATTACGCTTCTTCTCTTGATCGAGGGCATCCAAAAGAGGCGTCTGATTGTTTAATGTAGCCTCGTGTTGCTCCTTTAGTTCTTCTAATTCTCCTAAGAGTTGTTTATGATCTTCGACAAGTTCTCTATGCTCCTTCGTTACGCGCACCAAGCAAGTTTTCAACCCTCTTTCAGCTTCTTCTAGTAAGCATATTTTGTCATTAGCTGATTTGGTGTCATCTTTTATGCAGTCTTGTAGCTTTTGTATTTTTTGTTTGAGACAAATCTCTTTCGCTAAGTACTGATCTTCACGTTCTTTGTATTGACGCTCTAGTTCCACCCAGTGGCAATCTGCGCTTTCCATTGCTGCATAATGACGTGAATTCATTTCTTTCATTTGGTGTCGCAAACATTTCACTTCTTCTCTAAGATATTGTAGTTCATGCTCTTTATTGATGCCGCATTCCGCATCTTTACGTGTTTCTCCTCCGGGGAAGCGTTTGGGAATATGTGATGAGCCGTTTTCTTGCGACATTTTACTGCCCATAACCTGGTTATCGATCGGAATGGAGGAATTGGTTGCACCAGCACTAGCAGATTTTTCAAAGAACGCTAAGGTGCTGAGTGAATTGCTTAACAATAATATTGGCAACAAGTTGTGCAGAAATTCAAAATTCTCTTTGGCCTTTTGTTTATCTTCTTCTAAATGCCTTATTTGCGTTTCGCTGGCGGCTAAGTCGTCTCTTAGTATTAGACACTCTGAATGACAGTCTTTGTATTTGGCACTTAACGCTTCTCTGGACACATCTAACTCCACATTCCTTTGGCTAAGTATTTCCAATTCGACTTCGAGTCGTTGGAGTCGAAGTCTTGTATCGTTTTCGGCTTCTTCGAACTCGCACTTCTCCTCTTCAAGTATCAAGTTTTCTTGCAGCAAAGATTCAACACGGTCTTTCAATTCCTTAACCTCCTTCCCAAGTTGAATTTCCCGTTGCAAACGGTCTGCTAAACGTTTAGTTTGAATGTCTCCTGAACTCTCATACACAAGAATTTTGCCCTCGAGCAACGTTAAACGATCTTGATAATACTGAAGTCGCTTCTTATCGCTGAGATTAGGCGAAAGCTGTAAAGCGGGTGTTTTGTAATGCGCTGGATTGGAAAATTGTGGATGAATAAATTTCACAGGACTACTGACTAATGATAATCTATCTTCGTAATCAGTTTGAGTGCCTACGTGATTATCGCCGTTATCGCTCAAAAAATCTGCTTCCACGAAAACTCCGCTCTCGCTGAGGCTGTTGCTTTGCCACGGTTGATGATATCGAATCTTACGTGGCGAATCTGTAGGTGTATTGTGCGGCACGAAGGATTGATTGCTGTTAAAGTTGGAGTTGCTATTGTTATTGTTATTATTATTGTACTGATAAGGTGGTGTACTATGATAAGGTTGTACGGTAGCTATGATACGCGATTGTGCTGTAGAAGTGTTAGATTTCGATGATGTCGCGTGTTGACCGTTATCTAAAATAGAACGCGCACTGGAGGACGTTGATGATCCCGAACTGTAGTCGGAACTACGCGATTTGACCTTTAATTTTATAACAATACGCAATTAAAAAAGAAATCACAAAAATATGAACATTAACGTTTCTTTTATTGAAATAATTTTGAAATGTATTTTAAATTAAAAGGTATAAATAATATAAAAATGAGTTAAAAAATATACGCAACTAGATGAGCCAAAAAGGTAAAGGGTGTGAAGATAGAAACTTACCAAATCTAAACTATTTGTTTCATCGCTACACGAGGAAGAGGCATTTAATGAAGCTGGGCCGCTCTGAGGTGTGCAAGACATCGCAAATTGTTGTATTAATGTTAAAACTTGTCGCAAACATTCCGTATCGTCTTCTTCCAGGCAATTACTTTTCAGAATATTGAGGATACGATGGTAAATTTCTTCGTGACAAACGCTATACAATGGCGTTACTAATTCATCATTATCACGATTACGTTGACTACTTTCGGGCGACAATGTACCCGAATCCGATTGGGTGTTAACCGCATTCGTAATCGAACTATTGCCGAATAACATTTCGAAAGGATCAGCTTTAGCTGATGGGTTCTGCAGTGTAGAACACGACCAAACGCTTTTGCTGCTGTTTGCTGTGATAGGCGTGGGATCATTCGTTGTGTTGTTGGCATCACTTTGCAGCGACCACTGAAATATATAGAAGAAGCAGTGCTTATTTCATTTTCCACTGTATAAAAAACTAATAACTAATAAATTGTTTAACCACCGTACTTGTAAACAATATCCGTATACAATTTTTTTTCAAACTTCATATACAAATTCAATGCATTAGATGTCAGTGGTGGAATTGGAAAAATATGTTTTTTTTTATTTACTAAAATACTTTCTGTTAATTACTTCGCCTAGTGTGGTTGGTCTATGAAGTGGATTTTCAATTTTGATATCTTCTTGTTAACAATTAATTGGAGGCTAATTAAATGAAATATGTACGCTTGGTTAATTTTATGTCGAGCAAAGCAAAAGGAAAGAAAAGCAAAAAAGAAATTATAGTCAGCATCGACCGAATCTCTGGATACCCAACGTGCTTTCCTTTCTAATATTTTAATAAATATATTTTGGAGTTAAAGAAGATTGTAAACGTAGTTTGTTAGCCTAAGAAGTGAAATTCTGGCCCTCTCTCACTCTTCTTCTTTGTCAATACATAAACAGTGCTTATACTAAGCCATGACAGGGTATATTTTGCTGTTTAATAAGGGTAATAACCATTATCGAAGCTATTTGAAAGTAAATACGTTGTGTAAGCCGGCTCTTTATCTGAGCCGAGAGATCAAACTTCAGGAACATTTCTTGTGAGTCCACTTTATTCTTAACAGCTCAAGCTACACAAATTTTTAGCAGATTTATTGTCGATCCCAACGTTTGCATTTATCTACGAGGCAAGTAATTGGATGTTTTTTTAAACACCAGATTTAGTAAACCTCGTCAATTTTGCGCGTATATTTTGTGATAGACACTGTTGCAAAAATTAAGAGAGGGAGCAGTTATTTGGTACAAACGCTTCTAGATCGATTAGCAATGCGATGGCAAAAAAGCGATGTGATTTGTTCGCAGACACAGCCACGATGGGGAAGAAACCAAAACATCTCCGAAGAACACAATTTTTGCATATTTTCGTCTTTAACTTTCGTTCCAACTATACAGGTACTTGAGAGATATTTTCTTCGAGAAAAGCCTTTCTCAAATAGCAAGTAGCATATTCCAACAGTTTTCTTTCTTTAGTTTTGAGCCGGCTACACTGTCTGACGCAGTACCTTTTGAATCCCGACGAGAAAGGATCGGGTGTGGCCTTATTTAATATTTTTAAAAACAGTTTTCTTTGAATATCCTTTTGTTTATGATCAAGCGTCAGGATATGTTTTCTATATGTGTCGGATGATGACTGTCAGAAAGAGGTGGATGGAAAGGGCTTGACCTTGGCCGTAGCCCGGAAGGTGTTTGTTTAAATATGCACTTAATTATCTTTGCAAATATTCTTATTCTATTAACTTTCCTTACATTCCAAAACAATTGCGGTAAATACGCTGCTTTTAAACTTTTACAGTGATTTTACCTCTTAAATGTAAGTATTCTTGATATCTTTAGCCATAATTTCGAAAAGACCATGAACATAATGGTAGACAATACGAGAATAGTCTTAGTTTGTGTAATTATTTGTGAAGCCATTATAATCTGGTTTCTAAACTTAGCTAATGTGCGACTTCCTATAACATATTCAATGAATACGTTGCAAATGGACATGGGCTCTATTTCGCAACCCAAAAATAAAGGGCTTAGTGGATATTAGAAAACTTGACCTAAGTGGAAAATGGTTCCTTATTTCTTTTCTCTTTCAAAGCGTGATTGAAACAGCTGTTTAGAGCGCTAAATTTTCACACTAAAAAGCAAAGGTGAAGATGGCATGTACTGAAAAGCCATGTTGTTCCTTCCGCTGAACTTGAAAAAAATTGTTCAAGTAGATTATGTTCAGCTATGTACTTGAGAGTTTTGCCAGCGTCAGATAGTTCCTTAACAATTTCAGTGTATCCGTACAAATAAATATTCAGTCAGTCAGTATTCGTTTTTTAAAAAAAAGGAAATTCCGTTCTTCAAATGAATTTTTTTTTATTTTAAGACTGCAAGATTTACTAGATTAGATATAACTAAATAAATAGCTATACTTTCTTGTCCAACTATGTTAAACTCTATAAATAAGCGTTTTTTAACTAACTTCTTAATAATTATTTATAAAATGCGATATAACGCGCTAGAAGTTGAAACGACTTCAGAGTTGGGCTTAAGGACATTCCGAAGGGTTATTCATTTTACGAATTCGGTGAAAACAGTTTTCAAGATTTACAATTTAAAAATTGAGACACCAATGTCATTAAACTGCTGTTACGAGTATGGATGTTAAGAGTAGTCGCATCAAGAAAAAGAAAACAAAAAGTTTACATTAATATTCGAAGAATATTTTTGTTTAAAATAAACAAATCCCTTTTGTTGACACAAAGATGTGCAGAATCTTATCTTAATGGCATATAACGAAAAAAAATGTGAAAAGTATAGATAATTATTAAGCGTTTTAAACCGCTTTCAGCGTAAGCTTTGCGAAGCTGAAACGTTAAGAAACACTGGAATTAGTTGTGCGGCGTAAACTATCAAATAGCGAAGTAGTTCAGAAGCATGACTCGCGCTCCTAGTGCAATAGAACACACATTAATTACAATCAGCGTAAGGTCGTAGTGAGTGCTCGGCGGATACTTCTTATGCTGCGGTCAATTCTCGATCACTCTCTCTCTACTTCTTTCTTATAATCGCCATAAACATGTCTGCAGATGATAGGCCCAAAATGATTGGTTATTTCAAGAAATCCTAGTTTAAAAAATAAATAAACTAAAAAAAAATTAATTGGGAATAAGAAATGGCTCATCGCTATACAAATTTGTTACAGTTATTATTTCCAACCTACGATTACTTTCAACCAAAAAAAATAAAAAAAATTAGTAAAACCCTTTATAGTTACATAATAAGTATAAACTTATAAGTATATTCGAAAATGAATGAAGACGCAATCCAATGGTTTGTTTATAAATTGAAAATGAACCGCGACGCAACCAAATGGTTGTGTTTATAAATTGAAAATGAACCACGACGCAACCAAATGGTTGTTTATGATATGCAAATGAACCCAGACACAACCAAATGGTTGTGTTTATAAATTGAAAATGAACCGAGACGCGACCGAATGGTTGCGTTTATAAATTAATATGAACCGAGACGCAACCAAATGGTTGTTTATAATTTGAAAATGAACCCAGACGCAACCAAATGGTTGTTTATAAATTGAAAATAAACCGTGACGCGACAAAAATAATAGAGGTTACGACAAAAATAGCAGAGCTTACGACAAAAATAATTGAGCTTGCGACTAAAGATGATCACTACCCTCACAATGTTCTTTAACAATGTAAGCCAACAAAGTCAATTTCGGGTAATTGCCAGCATTTTTAATTACACGAGCGAGTGCACGTAATCTATTCATCGCACCCCAGAATAAGAAAATATTAAGGTGTCTCCTATTTGCTATTTTATTGTTTTTATATTTCTTTGATAATTAGTTTAAATTATTGGGCGACTTTTTTCTTTATTTAACATAAACATTTACAAATGGATTTTTCTTTCTTTGTTTCTGGAAAATTGGTTTCTTCAAAGAGAGGACTTGGAAATTTATAAGTATAGATATGTGACCATAGGTAATATGATATGGATAGGACGTGTAGAAGAAAGAAAACGAGAGAAGAATTTCTGACAACATCAGAACCAACACAGACTGCGAGTTGAACGGCTAGAGGGGACACGTTTTCTTAGTGATTGGCTCGTTTATGAAAATTCTTCGTTTTTCTTGCTGTGAGTACGACAAACGTAAGCGCAGTTTATAGATCCGTAATTTCGTATTTTAATTTCTATAGTTGAGCAAGGACGACAGTTTCAGATGGAGACAGTGCGTTAACTTCGAATCCTTTCCAGGATTTCCCCGGATTGGGAATTGAATTACCACATGCTCGTCCTTATGGTCAAGCGGAATTGCTTAACCGTAGCTCAGCATCGATGATAGTAAAGTTAATAAAAGTGAGCACCAGATATAGTTTGGACAGAGTTTGACCGACTGTAGACTTTACCTTGAACAACACCATCCAGAGGAATGCTGGTTTCCCAACGACTGATCTTCTTTTCGATGTTAGACAGAAGGGCAGATTAGTTGATTCTTTAAAGAAGGCATTAATGGCATAGAGACCAAAAAGAACCTGGTCAACATATACAAGAAGAAGCTGAGAAGTTTATGAAATGTAAAGATAAAGAATTGCAAGACAGTAATCTTATTTGTAAAGCGTACAATATGAGATGGAAAGGTGTCAAAGGACTCCTATAAAACTGTCAACGTTTTCGCGAACGTTGGATACGTGGCGAGAGAGATGCGGACGGGTTTCAAGTAAGCAGATTCTCTATAAAGGAATATGACAAGCGGCCAATATTAAATCGTTCACCTTTGGTTGAAGGTAAAAAAAAGAAAGAATGATTTAAGGTCGGTATGACCGAGCTCTGGCAACCCTGCATATTTCGGCATTAATGGCTGTATTCTTACCAACATGACAACTAACAAAGTATTTTTTTGTTGTGGTTTTTGTTGCTTAGGAACCTTGCTTTGCAACGAACTTGATGATGAAGGGTTTGACTTTAGCCATTGGTGCGGAATACCAAATCCGATGCAAAGTTACAAAAACAATGACAAGAAAGAAAATAGTTTTCTTTTATGACGATTGTTAATGTAAGTTAGCGTAGCGAGATAATAAAGAGGAATCTAGTTTAAGCGCAACCATAAGTATGAACGGATAAATAAAG
>NW_023998493.1:1224605-1256888 GCF_014805625.2 Glossina fuscipes | reverse complement strand
AATGAAGGAAAAATTGTACGGTATATAAAAGCGATTGCAAAGCTTCTGTACATTTGAGCGTACACTTTATTGAAGATAGTAGATTTTTAATTTTGTGCGAAATTCTGAAATAAAATTTGTTATGGTTCAATTTGGATTCGTTTTTAACATTAGAAGCGCTTTACATTCCTTCGGTTTGATTCGATTTTTTTGGGCATTTTAACGTTCCAACGTCTACCATAGGCTTTTCCAACATACACTCTATTCTTATGTGTTTTCAAAATTAGTTTTTATCGTCTATGGGCGTAAGCGAATGTCATTGTTGACCCATTACAGAAGTAAATCAATGAAATATAAAATGTGAGGGGGGGAATATTATAAAATATAATTTGAATTGTTTGTTTGCATGTGTGCGTGTAATATCACTTAAGTCCAATTTTTAAAGATCTTTCTATTACTTGCATCTGAACGTTACAAATGAAAAGAAATAACTAATACACTTCTGTCCTCTAATCTTTTTTATAAAACGAATCATTGATTAGCACCTTAATAGGAATGTGGGTTGAGTAAACATTCAGTTCATTAACTTTTTGCACGCATTTCATTCATTTTATTCAACGGGAGAAAAAAAAGAATTCAACATTCATAATGAAAAGCCACCAATGGAGAAAGAGAAGTTATAAAGCCTCACAATTGCTTAAGAAATTAAAAAAGAAAATTATTAAAAAGTAAATAAGTAGAAAAATTCATGTTTATCGCATATCAAAAGAATAAATTATTCATTATTAACGAGTAAAAAGTATAAATAAATTAACTGTAAAGCAAAAAAAAAAAAAAAGAAATAACGCTATTATAGAAAATTAATTAAAAATTCAAACTTTGCTTAACTGCACCCATACTCATCTATTTATTCTTATAATTAAGACCTATTGATTTATTAAAGCCAAGTATCAAAGCTGATCGTTATAATGACATTACATTTACGTTTACATAATAAAATCCTGACAATTAGATAATATCAGTGCAAATGACATTCATTTCAATTATGAAATCATTAATAAACGTATTGTATATGTGTGCATATATATTAATAACAATATTAGAGAAAATCTTGAAGAGAACAACATGCAACCTATGTCGTGTCGATTTGTGCCCGTCGCCCACACTCGATTGCGATATGATAAACACTTTTTGTTTTTTTCATTGATTCCTGAAATAATCTTGCTTTAAGCAGGCCTCAAGAAGCTCTTTGCTGGATTATGTCGAGTTCATGCAAGAGCATTTTGGAGAGTACTTTTTCAAAACACTATCAATTGTTTCCTACCCTACCGATCATAAAGACGATGAATTTGCATTTTCGAATGTAAATTTGCGGCAATCTCAAGATAAGCAAACCACGTTTGGGACAGTGCTCAAATACGTTTTCGTATTTTTGTTAGTGGATAACATCGCCTTATGTTCACTAAGAATATGTTATTTATAAAAAAGGGAAAGATTTATTAATATATGTATTTATAATTATGAAAAGCGTATAATTTTTCTACCGTCACCGAAGGATGAGCGGTATATTCGTTTTGCTAAACCGTCTGCAATACCCAGAAAGAAGTATCAAGGACCGCACAAAGTATAAATACTATCGAGCACCTCAAAATTCTGCGCTTATTTAAGCATGTCTGTCTGTCCGTTTGATTTATGCCTCTCGTAAACATACTCCTGGTCGCATAAATGTACGTATTGGCTTCAAATTTGGCAGAAACTTTAGAAGTTCTTTCAGGCAAATTTGTATTGAAAATCGGTTGAAGAATATGCCTACAATACCACGAAAGCTTAAAACACATTTTGCTTTCCAAAACTAAAACAAACTTGGTTTTCTGCTCATTGCTCGCAAGTTCTAGCAAATAAACGTGTAAAAATTTGTGGATGTATTCTATGGACGATGCTGTAATACCTGTAGAAAAATGGGGAAAATAGGCCAAGCCTAGCAAATATTGTAGTGTAACAATACTTCATTCTTTTTTTGTCAAAGACCTCATGCACTACACATATTTTTGACTAGTGTTGGATTCGAACCACCTGTCCAATTGTCCATCTGTCCCTCCGTCCGACTCTGCGTTTTCAAAAATTAAGATATAACTCACAAATTTGCAAAAAAAAAAAATGGAAAATGACCAAAACTGGTCAAAGGATACGCATGCAACAGAAACTGAAATCACGTTTGAATTTCGCGTTTTTTGCTCATTACTCATGAACTGCAACAGATACGCAATAAAAATTTCAAAAGAGCAGCACGCTAGTCTGATATGTTAGAGAATGAAAACTTGGTTTTCTTTTATTACTTTTTATGAATCGACAGCTTTTAATGTCTCCAAAACATTCTACGTCGCCAAATAGAGAAACCTATTGAAATTAAAGTATCAAAGCAAAGGGCTCCATATTGACAGAGTCTGCAGTATTAACATCAAATTTGATAAAGACATTGGAAATGTTCGCACGTAGGTTGGAATTCAAAATGGGCCAAATTCATCAGAGCGCCAGCCAGTTTTTCTAAACCAAACTTTCTCGCCACAAATTCTAACAGATAGAAGGCTGGCCAAAGCGTCAATGGTCGTAGGTTCAAATTTTGAATGTGGTAGAGCCGATAACTTTAGATGATAGTGCTTTAAGAGTTTATTCTTAGAATTTATTCCTTGGCTAAATTAATAATAATAAGAGAAGGCTGAAATTTCCCACATTTAGTTTACGAGAAAATTCTAGTATACATGTGAGAAACGGAAAAAATCGGCCATGCCCATATTAAGTCACAAAAGATAACATTTTGGTTTTTTTCACTTTATTGACGTTTAATCATAAGGAAAACAATACAGAATTTTTTAAATTATTTTGCACATTTTTCTAATAAAGATATATTATCAGTCTGAACATGCGTTAATTCTAAAATATATATGGTGGATATATATTCTTAATAATACTACCAATATGGGTATCAAGTAAAAGGATTTTGAGAGTAAAAGACTAGAAGATAGGTGCGTTAGTTCTAAATTGACTGTGGTGGACACCACGACCTGAAGCAAAATTTGAAAAATAAATTTTAGCTCATTCACATTTTTATGACAATCAGTAAAAAGATGGGGAAGTGGCTAGTGGTGGTGGGTGTCCGAGTTTCGGCCTCGGTCCAATATATCTTTCTTACTTGTTTTTATATTTCTATACTTTATAGGGGTTGATATTTGACTTTATATCAAGTGTTATAATTTTTAGCTGCGTTCCTTATTAATGAGCGAATATATTGCTGGAGTTTTTTAAAGTAATAATAAGCGAAATGAGATTAGCGTTAATCTAATGTCTTGCAAAATTTCTTATGCTTAACCTATCATCACAAGACAATCATTATTTGGCTTTCTCAAAGTTGCGAACATATTCCACAGGCTTGATGAACATGATAATATAAGCCGCGCACACAGAAACCTAATCTATGCTATAAAGATAAGCTGAGATTATCTGCTATATCATGAAAGATTTTCAGATGTGTGTGCATTAAAATTTTCACGTCTTCTTATTTAATAAAATTTTCTTCACATTAATGACGTTGATGTGTTTAACTGACATTAATATCTTTATTACTCCGGATAAATGTAGAGATATGAAATTGTATACACCATTAATAATGCAGCTTAGCTACCTACACATTAATGAGATGTGTTTACAAAAATTTTATGAAGTCACTATGTTAATAGGATAAGAAAACACTCGGTGAGCAAATAAAGTCATCATAGCCTAACATTATTGTTGGTTAATACAAAGTGGAAAAAGTAAAGAAAGAAAAGGGGCAAGAAAATTGTAATTGTTACTCATACAGTGAATACTTGATGTCCGACATATCAGCTCAATGGTTATGACTGAACGGCATAACGTGGTATGAATCGTTGTAAAAATACATGCACGGAAAAAAAATACATTGTCGAAAGAATAAAACAGTAAAGTAATCGATCACTATAGTTTTTAAACTTTTTTTCGTTTGGCCATGGGCTATCTTTATTCTTATCATCTTTTATATGGATACAAAGTTATACAACGCATACCCACTTGCACACAGCTGCTAAATAATCCTTTTTGCGGTGGCTTAAAATTAAGAAAAAATTTTTACACGAATTTTATTCGGTGCTACGTGGTCTTAAGATGAAGCAAAGCGTAAGATGAAGCAAATCAAACAAAGGAGGACGCTATAAGCACTTTGGGCCGTATTTTTGATAATCATCAGCTCAAACCAATGAATCGGAAACAATAAAGGACTTTATTAATTGTAAGCGTGTTACCTTTCAGGTAGGAAAGATAGAATTTTAGGCCCTATATTTCGAGGGTCGGAAATATTTGTGCCAAGTTTTCCTTTTTCATGCAGTTAATTAAAACTTTGACTGCGATCGGCGCATGTTTAGGCAGACAACGGCCGACGCACTAGAGAATTAAATTTACCCTGCCTTTAAGCTTTAACTTAATTTCAGGTAATGACGGTCAGTTACAGTTTTTAATATCGGTCGTTGTAGCAATAAACACCTGATATTCCTTTTCAAATTCGGTATTTTTTGTCGATTTGTGCGGTTATGAGAGAGCAAAAACGACATCGGAGAGACAAGAACTGACACGAATAGATAAAGTTACATTCATTCATAATCTTTATGAGGTGTAAGGAGCATGTTATAAGGTATTAAAAACTGAATAAAAACTCAAGCATGCCCTTTCGTACGACGGTCATTTTACGAGATAAAAAATTTTAAAAAAATGTTCATGCTTTGTTCTTCTAAGGATTGCATTTCTCTTTAAATTAAAGTTAATGTGAAAATTCCTGGAGTACACATGCAAAGGGAAAAGATACCTTTGGGTTTTCTTTATGTAATTTTAATTTAAGCCTTTGCTCGATTATGTGTTGCTCTTTTTGCAGCCAATATCTCTAGCTTACTGAGGTCGTCCTAAAGTTTACATTATATTATTTGAAATGAATAACGAAAGGGGTAATGTAAAAATAAAAAAAAAAGTAATTAGGAATGCAAAGGGATGAGATGTAAAGCAGAAGTCGATCCAAAAAATGACATGAAATCGGGTAAATAATCGACGCATTGACTTGATCACTCACAACCAGAATAAAGTCTCAAACGGTTAAAACATTTTTATTTTTTGCTTATTTATTATATTAAGAATTTCCCCTACAAAATCACTTTCTTGAACAAATAAATTGCTTTGCGTTGGGAAAAACATGTTTCGCTATTTAAAAACAATTTGCTAAATGCATATTTTTAAAATTTTTTTTCTTCAACAATCATTATCACAATCTTTTTATAAATACCTTTAAAAAACTGTCTGTTTTTTATCTCATATACGTTTTTAATAATCTGTTTCTTTTTTAAATTTATTAATATAAAAATTTTCGCATAATTTTTTACAAAACTTGTTAAGTTAATCAGCAAAGGAAGCGCGAAAACAAAAAAACAAAAACACAAATTCAAGTGTTGTTTGTTAAACAAACGTTAACATACTAAACAATAAACTTTAATATCATTAGAGGGGTTCTGTTTGTTACAGAAATTCGCATATTTGCAAAATGAGAGAAATAAAGCGGGAGAGTGAGAGAGAGATAGAGAGAGAGAGAGAGCACGCGAGATAGGCAGGGAGAGTTTATGCACAAAAGTTGAATAGGTGCAAGTTTTTGTCGAGTCTAGAGATGTTTAGTTTCAATTTTATTAGATCATCTGTACTGAGATCACCCCCTTATACCTAAAGGCAATCGTTGTTTTATTCGAAAATATATATAACCACTATTGTTCTACAACTATGGTCATTTTGTTTTAATATGTGCAACACTAACCGATACTTGCTGGTTGTTGTTGTTATTGTTGTTGTGATCAAAGAAATCATTAAACTTTGCATTCAATTTACAAAATTACCTTTAAAACCTTACATTATAAACCCACACACTTGCACCTATCAACAGAATTATCGCTTTGTTTACAAGAAACTGTAGAACCCAACCTTAAAATCGAAAAACTTTTACATAAAAACAACAATGCAAGTTACTGGATTTTGTAAACTATAATAGCAACAATTACCCGCCAAAACTTTGCTATGACTCAGCCGATGTAAAATAATATTCTTTAAATATATCTGCACAGCACTTGGGTACACGTGCACACGTATACAAATATTTAGATGAATAACAAGAGCAAGTGATGATATATACCGATAGTATGATGTGGGTGGCAATAATTAGTTAAACGCCATAATGTCTACCTAACTGGTATTACAAATTTGTACAAGCAGACAATGTCAGATGAGTGTCATCATTTTCATTATTATTCGTTTCTAAGGCGTGTGAAAAGTTTGTGTACAAATTTAATGAATTTTTTTTAACAATAACGAACAAAGTTTCAACAGTCGTTGTCTTACTAGACTTAGCCATGTACTTACTATTATATAGGTTATATACAACGTACGAGAAGATTCTTTATGAAAGTTTTTGACTTAAGTCTTTTGCTATGCTACGTATTTTAATTGCAGACACAAAAAAAACTTAGACAGAGCCTGCAGTGAAAGAACATATATATATATTTGATAAAGCGCGAATAAAAGATCGCAATCCTTGCTACTGGCGACGATAACGTCTCCAAAATTAAAGTTAAAAAAATAAATTTCAGATGATTAGAAATCAAAATGACTGATAAAAAAAGTCCCGGGACTTTTCAACCATATGCCGTATTATGTGCATTAATGATCAATTGAACTATTTTAGCATATAACACATACGAACGTTATTTATATTAAAGTATACTCCTACACACCAGTTTTCCAAATACTTTCCGACAAATTTCTTCTTTTCTAAATTTTAAATAAAAAAGGTTAAGATTATAATAACAATTTTAAGCTGTAAAGTTTGATTTTTGTCTCGTTTTTATATCTCTTTATTTTTAATGATTTCTCATTTAGTTTAGCGTCACGCTTTCATTTTCTATTAAAAATTTAGACAAATATCTATAAATCAAACATTGGCTTATCTATAATATAAAAGTATACACACAAGCGGGCCCTTAGCAGGTAAAGAGAAGAGACTTTAGCCTCAAAAAAAAGCAGGTTTAAGTATGAAACGTGACGAAAATTAGAGATAAAAGCGAAAACCAAAAATTAAATGTAATTAAAGGTCATAGGTTCTCTGAAAAGAAATAAATCAAACAAATCAACAAAAGATCGTTTTTATACAAAAAAAAAAAAAGAAGAAAAATCAAACAAATGTCATCTAACACCAATAAGAGGAAAAACATTTTTTTAAGACTTAGCTCGAATACTTTAAAGGAGAACGCCTTCGTAAACTTTTCAGGAAATACATTGGTTTTTTTTTTTGACCACAGCAAATGTTGTGAGCGTTTAAGAACATGTGCAATAAAGTTCTAACTACAAAGAATCTATAGTCTCAGTTAGTTAGTGATAATCTTACTTTGGCCTAACAATTTATTTATTCGCTTGAGTTGACGATTCAAAAATTTTTATATACAAAACGTCAGAGAATTGATACCTAAGTTTCAGGTCTTTGTAAACTCCGAAAGAATTTGCGGAGTTAAATATGTCAATCTGATCGATAAACATAATTATATACAGGTTTTCCAGAGGCAGATGCAAGTACCTTACAACACACCTATCACTTATTCCTAGGCATTAGAACTATTTGATACCCACAATGTATTGTGAATACGCAAACTATATCGTGTTGCGGATAAATGTTTACGTTTAGCTCAAGGCTTCTGGTTCCTAAGTCTTACCATGAAGAAATATTCGTTTCTCTTTAGAGAAATATAATAACCATGTAATTGTAAATGATGGTAACGAGAACATAAGGGCTAATATGTTTGTCTAATCAGATTTCTTTCTTTTAATGGCCACCAGCGATGTTGCTCCTAACAAATCCTACGCTTACAAGGATCAAGGATAGATTAAGAGAGGCTTGCGATGTTAACATCTCGGTAGCTCAATCGGAAACTGAGCGGAATAAGTAATCACCGTTTCCAGCTCACTTGCCTTCGAAACGATTGGCGTTGTCGAAATTACTGAAATCAGCTGACTTCGAATTTATACCTATTCCCCGCCTCACTGGTTACGAACATAACCCACTCTAGATGAAAGGATGAAAAAGATGACTTATCTGGGTGTGGCAACAACAGAAGCTAGCGATCTCAAACTTCACAACACTTTCAGAGCACTAATCGGGCTACTGTAAATAATTTGACAAATCATATCCTTTCCGGTATTTAAAATAATTTGTTCCATTTTTTTTAAATAACATGCATGCACATATACGCAAATATTTGTTTTGAGAATAGGAATTTAAAATTATCTTACGCTAGATATAAAGTTTTCTACTTCATGTTAACAAACTAATGAATGAATGAGTGACTCAGTGCATGTAACGTGCACGCAACTCAATGAGTTATATCAGACGCCAAGTGAAAAGAATGGAAACCAATTTACAAATGCAAGCCAACAGAATCGTTTAAGAAACGGTCACTGTAAGTTTGGTATAAAAGGAAATTTTGAATTTGTTTTTAGATAAAAAAAAAAAAAAAAACAAAGCCAAACACTTATGCATGCATACATATTGACAGGCTATTGAAAAATAAATTACAATAGATGTCAAGTATTATTACCATTTATTATTATAATTAACACAAAAAATGCTGTTGAATCGAAAAATATTTCTATTTCCTCAACCTAGAATTTAACATAACTTTACCGGCGTGTTTTGCGAAACATTGTTTATAATGGCATTATAAGAGTTGAAAAACGTCGTATTGCGCTAAAGTTTAGATTTCAATCTTTACTTATGTAAACGGAACTTTTATGTTCTTAGCCTGTGAACATAAAGTTTTTAACATTAAACTTTATAAAAAAGCTTAATTTAAGATGAAAATTCTATAGCACACTTCTGGGCTTACCATGAAAATATGCGAGTTTGTTACATGAAGGCAGAAGACAGACTTACCTTATCGTTAGCCTCTTCCAGCTCGAGTATACGAAACTCTAATAACTCGTTTTGTTCCCGTAAATCATTGCATTCGGCTTGTAATTGATGTTCTTGTTCTTCCAAAAATTTAATACGCTCCGTTAAATGTTGTAAATTATAATTGTTTTTAGTCTAAAAAAAAAAATATAAAAATTTTGGTTGATTTCTATATAAATGCTTTTTAGAAATTTGCTTGCTAATGGGGAAGTAGTCCGGTAGAATTGAACGGGGGAATCTCGAAAAAATTTGCATTCAGATTAATCGATCAGATGTTTACTATGTGAAGCTCAAAAATTTGGTGCAAACAAAAAGAAAACAAATTGATTCGCCTACAACCAATAAAATATTTTGTTGAATTTCTTCTGCATTTAATGCTGCAAGTAGGGCAAATTAATTTTGTAAATTTATTTGCAAAGCTTTGGAAACTCTTTTAGTTCCCGTAAAATTAAGCCTTTAGAGATCAAAATTGAGAATGCTTTTACTGTATTAATACGATAGCTTTTCGACTAAGTGGACAAACAGCCAAGTCGTAAACACTATCGGCGACAATATTATAATTTTTCTTATCAAAGTTCGCAGGAACGACGCGTCAGCAACGAAGCTAAAAGCTCTACCGCTCTTATCACGTGAATACGCATGTATTTTTAAGATTTGCAAGACATTTCGAAGATAATTCTTTTCAATCAATTTTAGAAAATGAATTGGAGAATATACAAGTTTACTAAAAAGCGAAATTATAAACTGAAAACTGGTTTTATCCGTTTTGCTTTCCATTGAGTTAAATTTCCTGGAGTTAAGTTTCCAACGATTTACAACAGAAGGCTTCTTAAAAGAAGAGAAAGCAAATCGCTTCGAACGATAACATAATCACTTTCATCTTCACATTCAGGTTTGTTTTACAGGTTTCAGTCTACCTTGGTCTGCATAATATACTCGTCGGAAGGTTTCAATAAGTCGAAATCTTTGTCAAAAATACTTATTTGCATAAATTTTACCCGTTACTTTTTAATTCAAAGGATAGTGCGACTGAATTGTGGCAAGTGATAAAGAAGCTCATAGGCCATCACCCTATGAGTTGCTTCAAACCATTGAAATCATGCACCAATGCAATTGAGCCGAAAAACAATGGCAAGGTTGAAGGAGTCATGTAGGAAAGGTTAGCAGCACTGAAGTCACCGCTATCACTGTTCCAAAAAGAAAAAAGGTGGGCCCTTTCGTTAGCAGCCCCGAAAGGCCCTTTGAGCTTTTAGCTCGCAATTTAAGAAGTAAAAATAATGACTAGCTACAGACAATATTTTGAATAGTTTCGCGGTTTTTTTTTTCAATGTACTTTCAATTTCAGTAAAAAGCACAAAAACTTGTTTGTATGCTTAATATAGGAAATTTCTCCCGGTTATAGTTTGAACAGAAAGCCTTGCCTTTGTAACAGAAACATGAATAAGAGATCGCAAAGCGTATCAGCGTAGTTAGCCCTCGAATCGATTAAGCACTGTCCAAGCATCTGTCCACCTGCGTCTCCGCAGCACCGTGAAGGAAACTCATAAGTAATAGTTGCATGTCGAGTTGGAGAATGGGCTGGATTTACGCTCATAAGAGATAAAGCACAAAGTTACTACATATGAATACTTCACTTGCCAAACCGATGAACTCTTTTAAATTTTAATGTCAAAACACTTGATTGACTCATAAATAGACATATTCAAAAAAAATTTCTCATTGATGTCTCATAGAAACCAATGCATCCTCTAATGCAAATCATAGTAAAAATGTATTCAAAAAACCATTACACAAATCAATTAAAAACAAAACGTATACGAAAGTGGTTTTCTATCATTACTAAAGGCTAAAAACGATGGGGAAAAAACTGTAAGCAAACTGCTTTTATCATTTTTCTCTACTTTCGGTTTTCTGAACTTAATCGATTTAGCATTGAGGTGAGGCATTCAAAAATGATGTCGTCGATGTAATATGATCTCGAAAATCTAACTTAAGGCATTATGGCTTTAAAGCGAATATTCTTCTTCTTATTCGTTTTATATTTTACTTTATTTTTCTTCACGCTTTCATCTTTTCGTTACATAAATTTATTTAATGGCTTTTTATTAACTTTTATGTTTATTAAACATTACTTACTTCCAATGTTGTCTTTTCCATATCAACAATTTGGTCTTTCGCCACACTTAACTCCAGCCTTAGACATTCATTTTGCTTTTGCATAATCTCCAAATCCTTTTGTAATTTTTCGATATCATTATTATAGGAGCGTATCTGTAAGATAATAACAACAACAAAAAATATCAGTATAAAAATAAAAAAAAAAAAATGAAAAGAAAAGAGAAATTTACAAATGATTTTAAGAATTTCATTAAGATAATTACGCAGTGTTTGTTATTACCGTTGCCGTTTCCATTACTAATTAATAGTTTTTCTTACTTAATTTAATAGTTTATGTATGGGTTTGAGGTTTATTTGTTCGGTTCATTAATGCAGTCGGTTTAAGGTGGCCATAAAACTTGCCATTAACTTTAAGCAGACACACACTCTTCACTAAACTAACATTCTTGACTAAGTCTAAAATATTATGATGGCTTTTTAAGCGCTTTGTCGGCGGTCATAAAAATGTCTCTTCGACCAAGTTAAAGAAAGAACAACAACAACAACAACAAAAAGGATTTAGATTGCGCGGAAAATAGTAACAACAATAACAGCAATAATAACCGTCACTAAGCAAACACTTTGCTTAGCATTGTAATGGTTTCAGTGCACCCATAACACAAGTTAACAGCCTACAAACGAAAGAATATAATCGTATATAACCGCATGCTAATGCAATAGCAGCAACAGCAGCAGCAACGACAAAGGTATGAATAGGATTTTAAATCTTGTTTTATGACCACAAAACATTAAAGGTATTGGTAACTAAGACAAGAAATTTTATCAGTTTAGGTAATCGCACGGATGGCTACCCACCATCGCAGGATACGAGTATAATAGATTTCTCATTTGGTTTGTTGTTTGTTGCCATATACAACAATAGTTTTTTACAGACATTAGGAGTCGTAATAAGTAAATACGTACTTTCAATTGATCTAACATTGTAGGATTACTTAGCAATATTCATCTGGCCGCCAATCATGTGTTAAGGCCTTTACAATTGCAAAACTATTAAGCTAGAAAGGGAAACTTAACCTATAACTTTCGCATTAATAACTAAATATCAAAATAAACATAGTCCGTTTTAACGGCTAATATCACTATAAAGATCTCAAATTTGTTACTATATAATAGTTCATCGGGACCACATAAAGAAAACTTTAATTGAAAATGTTGCTAATCAATTAATTAATTCATATCTTAGTGCACAAAATGTTTGATAATTCATAAGAGATAATTAATATTCTCGCTAAACGAGAATTTTTTTATTTTCGCGGCGAAAAGTATGTGATGTTTTCAAATATTTTTAATGCCTGCAAGTAGACAATGTAACTGCCATATACCAACTTCACTATGTATTTTCAATCTAAAAAAATAAAAGAAGTAAAGCATACGCCGCTGTCACGTTTCTCTATCTGCTCAAATCACAAAACAATTGCAAATCTCTGAGTAACGCATCGAACTTGATTTAAATCCCCACTTTTTGTTTAAGATGGAACCAATTACGAAAATGTCCTTTGGCCTTGTTTCCATAATACATATTTGTCTTTTCTTTTCTTATATATCACCTCTACGAGGATATGGTAAGCGTGGCATTCTATTTTAAATTTGGCTCGTTTTATATATGTTGAATAAGAAAATTTCATTTTCTTCCACAATGTTATTCAAAGAAATACGCTGTACACTGTACACTGCAAATGGGCAAATGTTGGGTATTAAAAACTTCGGCTTAAGCCGCGTGAAATTTCTTCTTTTTTGTGTGATTCACATTTTCAAGTTTTTTTTTTTATCATATTAAAACGAAAACTGCTTTGGCATTTCTGTGACCCAGACAATTGCGTCCGTAGTCTATATAAGATGGTCTCCGAAGTTTGTGTATGCGTAAATTTTAAAGAACAAAGTTCGGCTTTTTTTTTTTAACAATTGCATCGAAAGTTTGAAAAGTTCGCAGAGCGATTTTTATGTTTTGTTATCTAAAAAATTTTATGAAAACTTTTAAAAATTGTCATCTACAGCGTCTGCAACTTTTTCGATTTATGGAAAGGGTTTGTAACGTATGAACGATATTTAATTATTTTTGCTTTAAAGCATTGAAACAAGATTTTTCCCACGAATTTTTGGATGCAGTCATTCCGGAAAGTGCCTTGGCAAGAAAAGCTGAATGGCCCTTCTGTCTACTCTTGGGTGTTTATTTAGCTTATTTGTTTCCTAACATTTGAAAACTTGTTAATTTAATTATAATTACGGTTTGTGTTTCGTGCTTGTACTAAATCCTTGGATATTTGCAACTATCGACACAGTAAAGTTCCAAAGAAATGCGGCTCTCAGCGGAGTTTTGGTACTGATGTAATTACTAAGTACCTTCCATAATAAAATATAACATTTTTGCTGTTGTCCTTTTTTAAGGAGCTTACAGCATAACAGACAGAAAGACGAAGGGACGGAGAGAGAGAAGTACGAACCACTTTTGATTTCAATGGTTTGAGATGGCGGTGAACGGAGAGACGAAAAGATCTACGAAGAGATAAGCAGGCAGCCAAACGAATGCAGGCGCACAAATTAGGCCTACAAACATAAACCTTCCGCGACTTATTTCCTGGACATATACATCGTATCAAAGCAAATATGAGGGAGGGACAGAGGTATGCACATACCAAGAAGCGGAACGAACACTTGGGGGAACAAATAGGCGTAGTGATGTACAGTCGCTCAAATTGCTCATCGAAAAAATAAATTAAAAAATGAGAGGAGCAAATAATGGCGGAGCAGATGAACAGATGAAAAGGCATCTATATAAAAACAGACATTGATATATAGAAAATAAGGTCAAGAATATGTATTCTAGGCGGAATAACTTTTCAGACTAGGTCTTGAATAACAAGATTAGGAGATCGCTTAGCGGTTCTCCTGCAAGCATTCACCTTAAAGAATCTATCACGACAACGGGACTTGCATGCCTTCAGATTAATTTTCTTGACTATTTTGTAGGAATCGTTTCATCAATTCATCTGAAATCTAAGCAGGGAGAATTAATACATTAATTTTAATTAAAACATAATACACAAAAGAGTTTAAAACGAAAGATAATATTTGGTTAGAAAATCTAAAAAAAGAAAAAATTGCTCTTAATTATCATTTAACTGCAAACAGAAGCAACTAGTGTTGCAATTAAATGAAATTGCTTTACTTTTCTGCATTTCAAGTTTGGCTTTTAAGTTTTTTGCTTAAAACTTTTTCATTAAACACGCAAAAGCAATCTTACCGTTTGCCATATATCTGTTGGTTCCACACCATTTGCTGGCGGCTGAGGACTTATGGATGGCGGTGCTGACGATAAAGCCGAATCCGAATCTGAACTATGATTATGTTGCTGATGATGATTTTTATCATTAGATTGATTTGGATTATTTTGTAGCAAGTGTTGCCTTAACTCTTGTCTAAGATTTTGCTCTTCATATGCTTCCTGATCGTAGCTCGATGTCATAGCTGTTATATTTGCCGTTGATGTTGTTGTCGTTGTTGTTGTTGTTCCCGCATCATTTGTTGTTAATAAATTTCTATAATGATTATTATTGCATTTGTCAGACTCTTCATCACCATTATGATCTTCTGGTATTTCTAATGCCTTCAAATGTTGTTGCAAAGGATTTATTGTTGTTGTTGTTATTGCTGCTGTTGCTGCTGTTGTTGCCGTTGGTGGTCTCGTTATTGTTGTTAGATTATGATTGCTGGGATTGGGAGTAATTAGCGTCGTGACATTTTGCATTGCATTGTTGTTCGTCGTTATTGTTACTGTCTGTTGTTGATTTTTGGTATTATTGATTAGCTCAATATTTTTGAGTTTGGATATCTGCAAGAAAAAAAAAATTTTTTTTAAAAATGAATAAATGGAAAAATATATTAATTTATTTATACCCAATTTAAGCAAATATATATACATTTGCAGCTGAAGAGTATATTAATTCTATTACATCTTTTGAAACAATTGCAATTTGTGGTGAGCATGTAAGAAAATTCTTATGACATGATCCATAAGCTACTTTCTTGTACTAGACTTTCAAATTCTTATAATCATAAATTTCCTTGAAGGTCATTTGCTTAAAAATATTAAACTTTTTACTAAACATGACAAAAACCGGCGGGGATTGCCGATTGCTCAAAAATCTTTTTTAAGGAATAAGACCACAGTAAGTTTTTTAAAAAATCAATTTTTCTTTAAATGACATAACAAGGCAAAGTATGTTTGGTCAATTGTTGAAAGAGGGACGCGACATAGGTCATTTTTTCCTTTCGAATTTTTTGCAGCATCTTTAAAAGAATTTTTTTTTTTAATATCCATAAAATGAGTACGTACTCTATATGTGTAACACGATGATTGTCCAAAAAAACTTTTGAAAGAGGAAGGGACAGGAGAATGATCGAAGCCTAGTGGACGTGCGCCCAATAAGTAAGCATTATTTGTTCCTCTTCCGATTGAGCATTTGCTATTAGTTACGATCAAAGAAAATTCGACCGCCTTAAGATTTCAACGCGCGGCCACCGACTTGGTAGTCGCGATTCTAACCTGCTTAGCTACCCGTGCGGGTTCTCTATTTTTGCATTTTTAGTGAAACACTAACAATCACACAAAAATCAATATTTCTCACATATAGGAATGTAGATTAAACGTGTTTTTCTTGGTTTTTGTTTTTTCGTTCAAATTTCTTCAGTTATAGTGCGTCCGGTCAGTTCTATAAAATGACAAAGCCATGCGGAATTGGCGCTGGTTTCTAGAAATAATTTTTTTTGCCTAGGTATCTCCTCATATAGTATTATTCGATTACCCTTCCATTTATCGCAAAAAAAAAATATCAAGACCCTCTTTTTTTAGGTTGTTAGGAATTGTCTTAGGAAGAGTATAAGCCCTTTTATGCTTTAGCTAAGGCTTTTATGTAAATCTTGACGTTGGCTTGCTTTCGATTTGAATTCATTCTTTAATATATTGTCACATTCATTTTTATGATTCCTGATAATTTTTTGACAGATAATATTTTTGGATGTGGGTTAAAATATATTATCATACGGCCTTAGGTATTCGTTTTTTTGATTATTATTTCTTTAAGTAAGCAGATAAAATTCACAACGAGCGGCCTAAATGTGCTACAGTTATTGTTTAATAATCAGTTTCATGAGTAATCCAATTGTGATTATCAAAGGTCACTGTGTACGCATCAGTCTTTATAATAACCTCTTTAGATAAATATTGTTTTTAATAGCGTGGTTCATGTCGCATATAATCTGTAAAACGTGGATGGTTGTGTCATTTTGCCTTAAGTGATGAAATGATTTCAAATTAGAAAATCGAAATGAAATCCAACCAACCTTGAAAGTTAGATTTTGATATTTATTTGGGATTCCTTTTTTGGGTAAAACAAGTCAAAAAAACAGTTAAGCAAAAGCACAGGTTGGTGGGTGGGTGTTTCTATTACTCGTATAAACGAAACCATCATATGTTTGCGATTACTTGTCTATCACCAATCAATTCTAAATGAATTTTACTCATAATAATGCCAAGGTATTCTAGAAAAGTTGTAAATATTAAAAAAAAATATTTTAAAAAAACTAAAAAAACTACTTTCAAAAATCGTCTTAACGTCTCTCTAGTTTTACTATTTAACAAATTAATGAATATTCTTAACGATAATGTATTGAGTTGAGCCAGAGGGTATAAAAAGTATGCACAGCATAGAAGTAGAGTCGAACGAACTTTTTCTTTTATTAACTAGCGAATGTATATTTTTTTGTTTATTTATAAACTGTTTGGATAAGAGCACAGCATAGCACGTTTCAGGGTCGATTTACTAACGTTCTCATTAGAAATTTGGCCTCCTTAAGAACTTTTTTAAGGTTAAAAATATATTCACAAAATGTTCACAAAGTCCAGCAACATGCATCGCAATCGTTTAAAGTATGCCAGCTATGTGAATTTCCGTCTGTTCATATAATATTTATATAATATGCTATTTTAGGCACCAAACTTCGTCAATGCCATTAAACATATATTCTCCCTTTTTTAATCACTCATTGATTTAAGGCCGGCGAATTGCAGAAAGTTTTCCTGTTGCTTTATATTCGTTCCTAAATACATAACCTAAATGTTATGTGTGTATATGTGTTATATAACTTATTTAGAAATTACTATATTATTATGATAATATATTTAGGCCAACGTAATTAATTCAGAGGCTACAAGTGGGATGAACGGTACCAGCTAAGGCAATCGGTTTTTTTTTTTCCTAATACACTATTATAGATTGTCAGTCCACTTGAGTTGGTAAAGTTAAGATTTTGTCGATGTTATGTTCTCCAGTCGATTTCGAATCGGATCTTCGAATATTGGGAAAGTTCTGATTTCACATAGTATATGTCCAAACACAAGATTTTGTCCAACACGGTAAATTGGAAGAGCAGCATTAAAAACCCATTGGTGTGTTGCAACAATATGCGACTTTTTGCAAATGTTTTGATCTTGGTTTTCTCGACGAGAGCACAGTCGATTATTTCTTGTAAATATTCTCTTTTATTATGATTTCTCCTGTTTGTAACATACGTTTGAAGGTCGATCTTCTCTATTGCGCCGTCCGTAACTAAACGTGCCGAAGGCATGAATTTGACTGTAATGACTGCTCAACCATTTTCCAAAAGGCTTATATGATTGGGTACCTGAACATTTTTAATCTTGTCTCCATGAGCGGCAATACTAATTTTGTTCTAATTGGAATGAAAGATATTTAGGATGCCTTTTATGAACGACAACAATGATAGAAATCGTTTGTTAATATAATATCAAAAATGTATGTAAACGTTGTCAAAAAACAAAAGGAGTTTCTTCAGCCATTCTCAAATTTTATATGGGTTTCAAAACTGGCTTAACTTTAATATATATGAAATCATTCTTAACTCACACATCAAAATATTTCTAATAGACCTAACGTTCTTATTTTCTATTTTTTAATGCGAGAATTGCGGCTTCGAAGTTTCACGGAACAAATATATAACTTATATAGGGAAATTGTCCATAATCTTCGTTATAAGAGCGATGAGAACGAGTTCCTCATTCATTACATATGTCAACATTCTTGAATTGCCTCCTAAACTTTCGATAATGAGTTTTTCAAGCTATCGCTTTGTTAATGCCAAGTACATTCAAGCCTTGCACTACTTCGCAAACACCTGGAAAGTCTTGTACAACTAATGAACTATTATTACCAGAGATCTTTTTTATCATTTGGCACAATTTCATCGAAGAAATCGCTTCGAATGCTAAGAACTTGGGGCATATTCTCACTATTATTCAGAGGGAAACTGTTTTTGTACACAGCCTATCATTAAATACCCTACATCACTTCGTTTAATACTGTTTTTCAAGTAACAACTTTTCAAAATGAGGCCTCAATATAGAGCCAGTAGTCCTCGAAGAAGTTGTCCGATTCGAATCACTTTTAATAGCGTTTGTTCATGGGCCAAAACACGTTGGTGAATCAAATTTCATCAAAATAACTTTAAAATTTCGACGGACATGTGGAAAGACAAGCTAACAACTATTGCAATATTTACTCTGAATCGATCGGTATAAAAAAGGTGGGTCTATCTGAAGTCCTCACTATTAGTAGGGTATAAAAATCGAAAAATTATGTTGAGCCACGAAAATTAGAAGCAGATCATCGTGTTGCTTTAATTATGCAAACACTACTAACTACCGTTCATATAGATAAGATTAACAGCCCAGTTAACGGTCGAAAGTAAATTAAATAAAAAACTCTTTTCTTTGTTTTTCCAGTAACAATATCGAAAAGTGGTGCCCATTACGCTTTTGACAGAATATGACTGATTAGCTTTCCCGTAAGACGACATTTAGCTTATTGCGCTTAAAGAATCATTCGACTTACATTTTAACGACAATCATTCCCACTAATAGTTATTGCCTTGACGCATGATCTTGGATTATTACGCTTTTGCCTGATTTGTTATAAACGAATTTTGCATGTAATGTAATGTAACAAGAAAGGAATGCACATATGTTACATTCGGTATGTTATATCGAAAATGTACGAAGTATAGCGTATACTTTTATGCATTACTTGGCGGCCAATGTCATATGCTTCCACCAATGCGTGCTCCCGTTTTTCTCTTCTGCTCTACTGTTATATAAAAAAATTTTGGCGGCTTATGCTGTCCAAATTTGGAATGTTCAAAGGAGAATGTGGGCACAGGTACTGGATTATCAAAGTTAGCATATTTTTCGAACCATAAGTTAATTGATACAAATTCAGACAGCTGTGTAATCTCATCCTGCTAGTGACGATTACTTGAAGACTTTTTCAATACCTATCCATTAACATGTTCTTCGATATTTTATTTTCTTATGTTATATAATATACGATAATATATGTAATTTGTGAGGATATTAAATGCATTAACGGTAGATGTCAAAAATTTCGACCAAAACTGAATACTTTTCTATTTCGCGTTAATGAAACATTATTACTTGCTACCGCTTACAATGGCCATCACGTGACTTTTCGTTATTAACTCTTCAAGTTTATTTGAATTGAGTTCTATTATATATGAACACACAACCATATACACAGGCACATGTATATATGCATTTCTCTTCGCTATAAATTAACTAAATAACTGTCTGTCTTGTTTTTTTACTTGAATGTTTTGTTGGAATTGAGTATATTTTAACAACTCTATCTAGAGTAATATTATGTGAGAGTGGTTTAGTTTACTAAAATTTGAAAATAAAAAAAATAAAAAAACGAAATGAAGAACAGTTCAAAATTGATATTGGATCAGTTAGAGCAAGAATCAAGAAAAATACCGGTAGTTGAACTAAATTCAATTAAATTAAAAATAAAAAAATTAAAATTTTTTAAACTTAAGTCATGAAAGAAAAAACTATTTTAATGCTCTAAAAATTTTCTAATATCAGTTTAAGCATATAATTGAAACAACTTATTTTAACTTAAGTTAACATAACTTTCATTAGAATCTGTAATAAATTTTATTATTATGTCTTAATAGTGCTCCTCACGCACTAAAATCTTCACCTTGTCATAAGCGTTCCGCAGGCGTAAGCAACGCCTTAATTATGCATGTATGAAAAGTCCGATTGGCTACGTGTGGCACATTAGAAACATAACGCACGCTATTCACAAGAGATTGTTTATATCCCTCGCTTACTTGAATTAGATAAGGTAAAAAAATTATTTTTAATTAATAGCTTGCAAAAGTTTTATCTAATTAAATACAAAACAAAATAAAAAATAAAATAAATACTTCATAGACCTTTTCAGCAATTTTCGTATGCTGCTATGTAAAGAAAGTTAACTATTTCTGATTATATTGTTGTTAATATTATATATTGTGTTAAATATTAGGAAAACCGTTTTTCCTTTTTTTTAAATAAATTAAAATTAAAGCCTTTTTAGTTAAAGATGATTTTCTTTCGTTGGCAAGTATAGAGTGAACAGTAGCAGAACAGCATTCTAATCGGAACAAAGTTTGGATACTCAACAATTTATACGATTAAGATCACTTTGGACTGGCAGACTAGCCGATTACGTGACGAATTCGCATCATACGAATCATTTAGATAATACAAATTCATAACTTGCTTGTTGTATTTCGAAAAATCTTCTTTAATAATCAGACTTAAGTCGATACATGACAACAAGATTTATGGCCGTCGATTAACAATTTTTGCATTTCCCATAAGTGAGAAAAAGAAGGAGAGAAATGCATAAAAATTTATCAATTCATATTTTCCATCTCTGCTACATAAAAGTGTTATAAGGACGTCTACTGTACTGTTTTACTCTTCTTGAAGTTTGTTTAGAAATTCTGGGCTTGAGGACGTACCATAACTATTTCAGAATAATTTTTACAATTTTATATAGAATGGTATACCGTAAAGCCCTCAAAATTGGCGACATGCGACTTGAGAAATAGAGGAATACAAGAAAACGAGGAAATCGTGGACGTATACGCGTACAGACGTGCGGACATACCGATGAACGTAAAGACGTACGGATTAATGGATGAGTAGACAGATAGAAAATAAAACAGATAGACGAATGACCACAAGGGAACAATTGATCGTTTATCTACAAAAAATAAATGGACAGATTTATGAACAGACAAGAAGAAGGTCAAATAAAAGAAAGATATTATAAACAAACGAACAGAATGACAAGCTGAAGGAATAAGTAAAAGGGGACAATGCAAGCACAGAAAACGACAAAGGCATAGAAGCAAAGCAGAAGGATGGCGAAACATAAAGGCGGACGAACAAAAACGGTCAAATTAACAGAACCAAATCGCCAAAAATTGAAAGGTTGGAAAGGTAAACCGAAAGGCGGAACGGCCAAAGGACACTTGATCCAATAAGAGAAAGAGCAAAAGAATAAACATCCTCGACAATCGACAAGTATATATAGGGACGAATGGAAAAATAGACAAGAAGACGAGTAAATATGGACCAATGGGCTAGATAGGGAAACCGACAAATTGAGAAGTGAGCAGAAAAAAAGATTGCAAACAGATGAACAGAGATACGGATCAAACAATGTGTAGATGGACGCACATCCAGATAGACGGAGAATCGGAGAAATGAACACTAGATAAATGAAAAAATTCGCATATAATCGAATGATAATTCGGATAGGAAAATGAAAAACAAAAAAACAGATACGTGAAGACAGCCAAAAATGCGTCTCAACAGAGGCGTTGATAAGCTGACATGAAGCTAAGAATACTCAAGTCAACCAGGTGGACGGACTAATTTATCGAATTAAGAAGATTAAACTACAAACAAGCAATTAGGCCAAGTGGCCAAAACGTCAAACGAATGTAGGCATAGAAAAATGTATGTACAATGTATGTTCAACTATAATCCCAAAATGATTATATGAATTCTTTTTATTTCACGAGATTACGGACGGCACGACAAAGATAATATACCTCTGAATTGGGATAGGTATAAATATATGTTAAGGTCGACATATTGCTAATGTTTTAATGGAAACAGACAAATGAGCTCAAATCATTGCACTTACCGACCTATAAACATACGCATTCTAAATAAATGACTACTTACTTAAAGCAGAGCTATCGTTAAGAGAGTCAGCGGTAGCTTGTGTGGCGTTACGCTTTAACACCCTTCAGCTGTCATTTGAAATAATTGTTAAATAAAAAGATTTAAAAAAAAAAAAAAAAAAAAATTAAGTAAAATTTTATAGGAAATTATGAATATTGCATCAACAAAGTAAATATGTATATACATGAACGCACATATATAAATACAAACACGCATTTTATAAATGGTGTTAACGCTAAACAAGTTTTTCGAAAGAAAAAGCAAAACAGAAAAATTTCAAAAAAAAGTCAAAACTTGTTCATTCATTATTACGAAAAATAAATAGTTGTTTATTAGGAAACACCAACGAGTGAATCTTCAGCTTTTATGGTGTCATCAAATAACAGGCGGTACAAATTGAAAACATAATTAAAATTTGATGTATTTCTGCTTAATAATTTCTTAATCTGTCTTAAATTTTATCAACTTCCTTAGCAAGGCAAGGTGTGTGCAGTGACTTCAACCTTAGGCGATTGATTAAAATAATATTTACAAATTTTTAAAAATTAAAAACAAAGAAAAGCCGCACGGCCTCTTTCAATCACTCACACAACTTTTAAGTGCATTTAAAACGTTTTTCTGCAATATTTCCTGCTTGAAAATATTGCACACATTAAACGCTTTGCATCAGTCATCTTTTAAAAATTTGATGTTTCGTATGCATTACGAGACCAAAAGCAAACAAAAAAATACTTTGTCTAGTTTATTATTCAGTTTTAGCTTGGACTTTAAGGTTGTTTTTTCATATACCTTTTATGCTTATGATGTGTTGCAATCGATGACAGCCATTTTTGTAGTAACATGAGTTGCCCACGCAATATTGCCAAACGTTACTCATCTGCAAGACGCATCAGAGCCTTTGGACTTAGCATGAATGCATGCATGCACCGTAGCAAGTGTATGAAAGAGTATGAAAAAGACGAATAAGCAAGACACCATGCGAAAATGGTCCCTAAGCTATACAATGTAAAAAGTCTTCCAAAGCCACAAAATCTCATATGCGGGTTTTTAACGATTCAAAAGCAGTAGGTACAGCATAAAAAAAAGATTTTCAAAAAGGATATAAAGGATTTGAGAATCTCCAAAAGCTTACCGTCCCTCTCTTCTATTCTCTCCAGTGGTATCGTTAGATGCAAACATAACGTATTTTACAAACTCTGTACCCTATTGATCAGCACAATTAATAGAGACGGTTTACGAATATCTGTCATTCTGTCTGCCCCTTAATATTACAATAGAGCGACCGAAATCTTATCGAAAAGGACAATTTTGGCTTTAAATCTCAACCATCGCTTTAGTAAGTGGCAGCTCATGGACTAACTTGCTGGTGGGAAGATTTCCACTTTACACACAAATAACAATTTTTTGTTAGTAGCACTCTGGAATGTTATATTATTTTAGACTAAGCACTTTACTTTGGCAATATGTTACGTTAGGTCCTCTTCCATTAAATAAGCATCCCCTCTATTCTCGCTCCTTTTTTTTTTTTTTGTACAACAATCAAATAGTCTGTAATTGTCTTCACAATAAGGTGATGGAAAACGTCTGCGCGAATAACTTTAAGAAAACGATGATATGTATCCATCTTTTAATTGAATACTTTTAGCCAACAATGCCCTGAACTCTTACTTTTCTTGATTGTATTTTAGTTTCTGATTTTCGCATTCGCAATAGTAGTAGTTGCAGGTAAATTAAATTAATTTTCAAACTTAATTTTTAGCGAGTTTCTATTTGAACCGAGAGTTCCTGGTTCCTGCTGTCTCATCTACAAGTTCCAGCTTGATATCGATTTCAGATCGGTTATTTCCGTCAAAACATTTTTTAATTATCACACGACGGGCGAATTGTGGTCATCTTCACAAGTTTAATCTCTTATGCTAACTTTAAACCGTTTAAGACAACTTTCGGGTTTTCGCTGAACATTAAACCCGCAAATAAGTATTTTGAATATTTGAGTATTATAAAAAAAATGTTAGGACTTACTTTGTTCAATGTATTGTCTAACAATAGTCTTTCTTGTTTTTTATGCAAAATATGAATTAGAAGCGGTCTATGAAACTGTGCTGTATGCACCTTAATGTGGCAACTCATACAGGCGAAATCATATTCTTATGCTTAATAGTCGCCATCGGATAAAGTCAATTTTTAAATTTTATCTATCGAAATCACACATCAACGCTGGTATTTTGCGCGACAGGATATGTCCGAATTAAGCGAGTTATATATATAGGGGTATGTTTCAAAACGGGCAAAAGAGGAAACCAATAGCTGCCGGTCCGTCAGAATTTCTATTAAATCTATAGAAGGAAATATATGCAAATTTATACATCTTTTTCCCGATTATGCGGCTATTTGTTTATTATTATCGAAGTGAGAAAAGATTATGCGGACGCCTTACCCGGAAAGGAATTTTAAAGCTAACCTCTGTGAGTGATTGCAAAATTTTTGGATCAACTTCCTTATTTCATTAGTAATCGAAATATTTACTGTTATTAATTCCGTACCAAAGATCTAACTAGGAAGAGTGTTCTGTTGGATTGAAGTGAGAAAATTGATGTGCAACCAATCTGCCCTAAAACGTGCCCTAAATTTTTACACTAATATACATATTAATATAATATAAATAGATATCTTCATTGCACATGAAAGTATACGTAATAGTGCGAGTGAGTGCTAGAAATTCGGCACGACTACAATAAGTGTAAGCTCCGTCTTTCTTGGCTTCTGTCTGTTAACTACTAACATTAAACAAGAAAAATGGAAATATAAAATTTTGATTTTATTTTAACCTACGAGTGTTTATTTGGCTGTGTTTGCGTGTGTGTGAATGCAAATAGTTTTATGGTTGGCTGACCTCTTGATATATGGTTGACATGATAAACAATAGCAACAATAACAGTACGTTCGGAACTCTTAGTTTACATAAATAAAATGTTTTTATTTATTTTGCCTTCTTCTTAGTACACAAAATTTATCATAAATAATAATTTTGAAAGAGCATTTTTATATCAGCAATTCGATGAGAAAATATTAATATAATTCATGCATTACTCGCATCAAGCAATACACTCAACTCTTTTTTTACACAATTTTGAAATAACACGATTCACCGAAAACAGGCAAACAAAAAAAAAACAATGCTACCAACAGATTTTATAATAACAATAAAACTGATAGAAGCCGTTAATAACGGAGAACATTCTTCATTTGAATCAAATTCGACAGTTGTGCTGGACATATATGACATACCCTCCTAGTGACGAAAGCATTTTTAATTCAGTTTACTGATAACCATACGCGCTTGTTATCAAGTAGCAATTAATCGTTGGCAAATCGATTTTTATTCCTAATTTCATTTTGTATTGTTACAGAAATCCCAAATCCAGTTCATTCCAGCTAAGTAATTTTCCCGGACAATAAATTCCCTAAAGAGGGAAAAACCAAATGCGCATTCGCTGCGCGTCATGTAGCTGCTGGCCGACGAAAACGATTAGCGGAAAAGCAGACAGGGATTAAAAATGAACCCATGAATTTGGGTATAGTACTATGCTTGTAAAAATGTATATAAACAGAATATTTGTGGAAGGGAGGGTCAGCAGAAAAGAATATTTGAGTTGAGCAGTCGAAAGTATTGCCAAAAATAAATTGTGAATAATCCTACATTTCAGGAATATAATTGTAAATGAAAGAATTTTGAAGTGCATTCCTCTTAAACATAATATCCACGATCCAGTGATACGGACCGTAGCTTAGAAAAGCGAATTTTATACCAGTATATATTGTATATACTTACGGACTGAATTTTCACTTTACTTTTCGCTAACTTAAACTTGTTTTTGTAAAAAAAACTTTTTATGAATATGTAATATGGGTTTCATTATAGGATTCTTGCACTATTCTTTGGGGAAATATTTAGGTTTTTTTTTATCTCACAATGTTTTTCAAAGTTATGAAACATATTCGCAAATTTACTATACATGTTTTTTAACACTATTTTTTTTTTGCACGCATTTCTACGGAACTTAGCTACCATGTAAAAAAAGAGTTGGATGTACATATAATAGATCTCATATAGTGCGCATACTTAAATTTTAAATCATTTGCCTACAACCCCTAAATAATGGTTAATAACTGAAACATGAAAAATTAAGCTAAAAAATGAAAATTTGACATGCATGGTTTATTCATTAATTCAAAATAAAGCTTATAAGTGGGAATAATCCATTTCTAACAACTTTCGCGATGACTCAAAATCAAAGTAAAACCAGAAAAAATGCTCTATTTACTAGAATTTTAGAATTTATTTTAATTTTATTTTAGTCATACGGGCATCGATCCAATCTGATCTCATCCAACAGTTAGCAGTTAGCAGTTTATAATATATGTTTGAATTACAATAAGTACAGGGTATTCAAGGTTCGCCTTAAACTGAGCAGCAGATTTTTCTTCCTCCTTTGTACAAAGTTTCCCAAAAACAAGTAGCGGTAGCGTGTGCGAACAATAATAAATTAAAACATATCTAATAATAAATTAAAACATATTTTCATACCTAGATTGGAAAAAAGCTTATAATAATTATAGCTTATAGCTCGTGCTGCAAGGGTATAATCAGTTTGTGCCGATGTATGCAACATCCAGAAGAACTTAAGATAGACCCACTTTTTACTATACCGATCGATTCAGAGAGTGATACTGAATCAGATTCAGCTGTTTGTCTGTCCATGCGTCAGTCTTGTTTCCTTGTGTTCAGCCTGCAGGCCGTAATTTTTGAGATATTTGGGCGAAATTTGATTCACTGACGTGTTTTTGTCCAAACATCAACGCTTTTAGAGATGGTTCGCATCGGATTACTTTTTCAACCATTTCTCACATAACTAAGAAAGAAGCTATTTGTGTTATTTCAGCAAGCATATAGTGTCAAGAAAAAATTTGAGCTAACTCATGAACATTTCTCGCCTTTTTCGTTGCGAATTGTCCTATGTACTGCTTTCGCTTCAGTGAAATTAAATGTGATCATTGGATGTTATTGAATAGGTTTAAAAATGTTCAATCAGAACTGTGCAAGTAAATATTATTGCCCTCCGCAACTTGATAAAGTGAAATCGTTACGTAACTTGTCGTAGCATTTAACAATTTTGGAATATGCAAACCTGGGCTTATAATTGTAAAATGTACCATTAAAAAAGGACGTCGGCAAATCTTAGGCTTGGAAACAAAATTTAGCCTGTCCAAGAACACAGGCATACATATTCGCCTGGAAGCTTATTAATAATTTATTATATTTTTATAAATTATTAAATTGTTATTTTTAGCTTGGTAAAGTGACGTTCCTACGTTCCAGCTTGGGTGAAGCCGTGTTCACCAGACTATGTTACTAAAAACGAAAACTACGCGCTTAACACCGTATCTTTAACGAATAGCGCTTCACGTACATTATGCTTTCGTCTGCTGGGCCGCATTTCTGCGGCTGCGAATTCTGCTTCGCTAATCAATTCGCCCTACTTGTACACTGAGAGCTGATTAGTAGGCAGAGTATTCGGTTAATATTTCTTATAATTAGGGCTTAATACACATATTATCATTAATTATAATTAATTTAGGCAAAGAAACAGAGTCTAAGATTAAAATCTTAAAACACAAGCATCTAAGCCTATCGTCTTTATTGCAAACTCTACCGCCCTTGAGATTTGAACCCACGACCATTGAATAGTTAGTCGAGATCTTTTTGCCCACTTGGCCACTCAGGCAGACTTAAAATAATTAAAATCCTTATTAGTTTAGAATTTCGCATGAATAATGTGTTTATTAGTCTGCTTAAACTATTACAAACAGTCGAAACTATATCAGAGAATCGATCAATTTACCAGGTACGGTGTCGAATTAAGTGGGATCTGTTGACAAGGACATTCTCATAACATAAATAATAGTGAAATGAACCTAAAATATGGTGAAATGCTTATCACGATCATCTATCAGAATCATCGCCTATAACAGAGTATCGAATATTTCTGATACGAGGAGTGCAACAACGTACCTGTATAAGCTGAAGTTTTCTTTCAATTCAATAAAGTATATTTTTTCCGCATTTTAAAGCAATTGTGTGTTGTTTAGTACTTATTTTAAATTTATTTGTTTTTTTTTTCTTCATTTTTTTTTTTTTTATATAATATTCATCGGTAAAATCATAATGAAAAAAGGTTAAATCCGTTTAAATTCACATTGAATTTAAATGTGGGGAAAAACGAAACACGAAAACAAAGAAAGTTTTCTTAGCTTTTTCACACATAATCCACAAAAACAACGACAATGACAATAATAGGAACAATAAGGTAAAACATTAGTAAACACGCAGTTATATCTTTTGCGGACAATTTTAATTAAAATTTTGATATTTGATTTCGCGATAGTGTGTGTGTGCGTGTATGAATGAATGAATATATGCGTTTGAATTTTCTTTATTTATTTATTTATTTATGTATTATTATTGTTTTTTCCTTTTTTTTGGCATTGTTGACCTTTCCCACTGACACAGTGAAATTATCTTGTAAGCGGTTTTCATTTCTTTTTTTTTTTTTTTTGGTTTTTTTGGCTCTTCGATAAAATGCACTTTACTCAGTCAACAAAATATTGTCACACACATACGCATGCATTTGCTTTTGTAGAGACCATGGCGGCGTTACATTGTTTTCTGGTGTTTGGCAAAACTGTTTAGTCGGCCAAATGTTAACGTTCGCTTGTCATCAAAAATTAATAGCAAAATAAACTGATACTTATCTAGTGACAGTGAAGATGATGTTGTGCTGGTGTGCTGGCGGTATTTGGATACATTTTTAAGTCAATAAACTTTTTCTTTAAGCATTTTCAAAACAAAAACAACGGCAACAGCAACAACGGCATCACCAACAACAATGTTAACAGATTTGGCTTTAGATTTGTTTAACCATGCCAAGCATTAAAAAAACATAAGTAAATACTAACCGTACTTACAAAAAATATGTTTATGTGTATGAGTACGAGTATGAGTGTGTATGTGTTTTGTTTAATCCAACCATGTGTTAAAGTTTAATTTAATTGAACAACAATTTCACTTCTTTTCGTTGGTACGTTTTCCAAAAACATGCAATATCTGCATTTTCTACTTATAAACATATTAATGCTTGTGTGTGTGTGTAAATATATGTTTGTTTATCTTATAAATATCCTCACAGCATTATGACCATAACGCATATTTATTTAGATAAAAGCCGTTCAAGAAAACAACAGGTTTTCCTTTGGTTTGGTCTTTACATGTTTAAAAATATCTATGCATGCCTAGGTAAATATATAAGTAGGTGTGTTTTTCTGCTAACATTAGACAATAAACAGCATTTAAAATTCAAACTCTGTTTAAAAAAAAAAAACGTGACTTTGCAGTTTACCGTGCAAAACAATGCCAATGTTAAGTGTAAACAAAAGACGAATAATTGAAATTTTTTGCACATAAAAAAAAAAATGAAGTGAACAAATGAAGAAAGAAATTAATCAGAGCTCAGATCAGACCTTGAAATTATATTCAAACTAAAAAAAAAATAAAATATTTAAAATAAATGAAAAGCTTTATTTTTGAAAGCGAATTTTCTATGCACATCACCACCTCAAGCACTTTTTTTGGTTTTAATTTTTCTTGTTTTTTCTTGATATATTTTGTTAGTAAATTGGCCAGCATAATTTTCTCTAATGACGGCCCAAACAAAATTTCAGATTATTACACTTATTCATCTACCTTAAAAAAATATATTTGCATTTAAGTTTGCTTTAATTTCTTACTAATTATTCGCACCGCTGGTATAAAATTGTGGGAAACAGTCAGTACCTATTGATAATATACTTATAATATAGTTACTCTAATACTGACATACTTAAAAATGTCTATCGAACCGTCTCATCTTATTGTTAGTTCCCTGAGGTTCGTTGGCAACATAACTATTCACGATAACATAGATTTTCTTTTTCATAAAAATGCAATTCAAACGTCTCTTGTTAGGCTGAGTAATTGTGTAAATTTCTTGGTCTTATCCCTTCTAAATTAATTTAACGGGATAAGAAAAATTAAAAATCCATATTGAACCTGGCATTTAGAAATGTATTTATCTTTCTTCCTTAAATCAATTTGATTTAATGTCCCGATCTCTTTAAAAAATGTGCACTTAAAATTACTACTCCAGCATTACCATTTCTCAATGACGGTTATACTTGTCAATGACATCCAACTGATTCCATTGAGAGAAAATACCCTTTTTTCGTTCCCTCACCTTTGGATTGCTGTGCATTTCGAGTTGTAGATTTTCTTCAGATTATAGCGGCACAGGTGGACCGGGCCAAATAGGCTCAGAGCCCAATTATGGTATATATTTTCAATATACATAAAGGAGACAAACAAATTTATGCATCCCTGGATAAAAAGAGGGCAACAAAATGTACTCATTTATTACTAATGCTCTCACATCCGCCTATAAAAATAGATTCAGAAATACTTGATGTAGAGTATAGAAGACGAGTGAAGCTACTATGGTCTAAGAAATCTTTCGAAATCGTAAATTGAAATCGTGAAGTCGCTACGCATTTGCCCAAATAGAAAAAATCGGTCACCCTTTTGTGTACGATGTGCGTTTCGAAGGCATATACTTCTAGCCAATGTCAGAGTCAAGCTGAGTTCTATTCTGTGGTAGCCTGCTTTTCCGTTTACGACAACAGCAGTGGTCAAACAAGGGAGCATAAGCTCCCAAGGTGAATATCGCGGCAATAGACCAACGACAGGAATCAGGCCAAACATGGCGAAGGAAGTCCATAAGATGATATTAGATATGTGGTAAGATGAACAAACTTTGCCTAAAATCTGCCAAACTTCAGGGTATTTCAATAGCATGTTCGCTACGGTTTCACAGCAACAAAGTCGACTTTGGCGGCGATCATAGATGAAAGATGAGCCGATCACTACATACTTAAGGCGGAGCAGAAGAAGGAACGATGAAACCAATGGGCTGAAAACGGACATTACCTCCAAACAAGACGAAGTCATTGCCATTTTCTGGGGAAGTTATAGCGTATGAAACAATTTTTATTGATTATCTCTAAGAGAGAAAAACAATTAATGACTCTATTCTGACATATCGACTTAGATAGATCATTGCTCTATCCCGGTATATTTTATCTATGTTAACATGGTCTGTATGTTAGCGTAGTGCGACATATCTTCACTGTCCTTATTTACTAGGCTGTCTAAATAGATTACCTGGTTACTTTATTCCGACTTATTGGATTAAAAGATACTGAGCAAGCAACAGAAAACTCCCGATCCCGCTATGTCTCTTGGATATTCCATATTGCCTTCCACTGTATACTATATTCTGATTTTTAGCCGACCATTAATAGCGTATTTGCTTCTACTTTACTGTATAACGTTTTTCTGGTTTCTAAGAACTCTGTTGAAATTTACTTATTTATTAACTTTTCATTCCAAACCAGTATGAGTTTAAAAAAGATAATTGGTAGACTTGGATATTGTTTTTCGGTTTTAAAGACTTTCTGTTGTATGTTAGTGTCTAATTTATTCTGACTTATTAGTTAGGCCTCTCAGAGCGAGAATAAATTTTTGGAAAATGAATAGGACTCTGTAGTAGTCTACAGCTAAACTTTTCTTTACCAGTTTTTTTACTTGTTTTATTATTCAAGCATACTTTAACTAAATTGATTTTCTTCACCAAAAGCAACTCTATGTTAAATAATAAACTTAGTTTTAAATTTTTCCTATTCGGTTTCTCCCAAAACTGTTGTGTCCGTATTTAATACAATACGTGAAATTTTTTTTTGTTCTCTTTTTTATAAATGAATATATAGAAAGCTTATTTATTATGCTGCTATACTTATATTCTATTTTAAGGCATCATGCACA
>NW_023998493.1:1182514-1224205 GCF_014805625.2 Glossina fuscipes | reverse complement strand
TTTTTCTCCTTTCATTACGAAAAAATAGTCTTTTAATTAATGCCCTATATCCTAAATGATTTCCAGCGACCTTGATTTAAATCACTGCAGCAACATAAACGAACTCGGCCATTTCTGACATCAATTTAGAGACTTCCAACATTGACTTTAATAAAAGAAAGATTTTCCACAGTCCAATGAACTATTTTGAAACTGAGATTATACATAACAACGCGTTTCGCCTTTACCAATTTCCCTTAAAACTTACAAACTATTTTTCACAAGAGCTAACATAATGATCAATAACTTTCAATGGGTTTTGAAAGTTAGTTTGCAGACTAATGCGTTTTCTGAATGATGTGATGTGCCGGTTATATTTCACACGTTTCATAAATTTTAATATGTATATTTATCAAGCTCGGTAAACTGCTTTTCACATTTTATCATAAATTTAAGCTATGGTTAGATATCTAGTCTTATTTCATTAAACATTTATATTATTTTCACCATTCACCATTTGTTCGAAGGCATCTGTAATGTGAAAAATTTAGCCAATTTAAAAAAAAAAAGATTATAATATTTTATGAAACGAAAAGCATGGTAACTGAAAGAAATGCTATGTATTACGCAGAGGGTATCACTTTATTTATTTTATATTTGCTTTTATTCCCCTTTCGTCTCAGTTAATTAATATAAATGCCTTAAATTGCTTAAATAATTATTGTAATTAGCCGCAACAAACTAAATTGAGAAATAAGACGAATCCTAGATGATCACTACATACAGACATACAGTACAACAGATATAGAATGCACTCTCTGGTTTGCACTAGATATTAACAGATAAAATTGACAGAAATCTTTATATGTATGCATACAATGTATAGGAAATATAATTTTTATATATATATATATATATTTATATATATATATATACTTTTCTTTATATAACTTTTAAAGGTATATATAAAGAATTGCTTAGCAATTGGTATCCCTGCGCGGATAATTTTTATACAAGACATTCTTCTACAACTTTTAGAGAAAACATGCATTGTATAAAAAAGAACGCATTTGGAAACTATATCCGACTAACATGCTTTTCAGCTTTTCGGACTCCACATGTTCGCTTTTCAGCTGCAGTGAATATTAAGCTACCATTAAAACATACTGGAAAAAACGAAAAACTTTTTGCCATCGTCCTTGAAATGGGACTTTGCAAAGAGCACAGGGCGTATTATACGTAAAGAAGATTTTCTTATAAGCTACGGAAAATGTACTTTCATTTATTGTTTCATATACGCTGAAAGGGGGTGATTGAGAGAGTATAAACACATAGAATCTTTTCAGAAAAATTGGATGTTTGTAGCATATCTATTTCCAATGTTGCCAAATTACTTACCAACCCATGGATTCGAACGTGATTTATACTGAAATTACGATTTTATCGTGATTTTTTATATGACAGGTTTTGATCAGCGACATCTATTGGTGAAAATGATAAAGTGAAGCGAAGCTTTGATGTATTATATGACGAAAACGTGGCTTTTTACCATTTCAGCTAAACTGAAGGAAACGCCAAAAATCGCAAAAATATCCTCCTCAGTTCAGGGATAAGCCAATATAAAAAAATTGAAATCTTGCTCCTTTTGCTTTAACAATTTCTCTATAACCTCATGGAATCGTTGGAGGCAAGTAGATATACTCGCATAGACTGACGTTGTTAATTTTCATATTAGAATCTCAAGATAGTTTTCATGTGTCAAACGAGGACATGTAATTAATATACTTTCATAGTCACGTTATTTGCAGAAGAAGCCAAATACGAAAAATAGTTTACATTGTTGTGAAGATAATTAAACCAAACGTAAATGATGTAAAAATAGTGAAACAAAAACCAACAAAAACCTATAATAGTAAGTGAAAGTATTGATCATGTAACAGAAAGACCGACTTCATCGCTGATTAATTGGTAAAGAGACCGCTACAAAAATGTTTGCATAAAAGCTATCATATACAACATGATTTGAAACGCAAGATTAGATGACATTTGTTGTTCTTGTAGTTGGTACAGACCACATAAAACTATGAAAATAAAAACTAGCAAGTGATGAACACTCGTCAGTAATGGTGACGCTGTATTTATGTTTTGTTTATGTGTTTGACCAGTAATACAGGAAAATGTCATCATAATAAACGATGTTAGTTGCTATTATGGTGGAGATGGTGGCTGAGGACGATAATAATAGTGGTTTCATAAGCCCTGGTATTTATGTTTTTACCTAATACAGTGTCAAGTTATCAACACCTTAAGCAAACATCATAAGAAAAAAGTAGTTGTTAATAAGAGAAATGACATTTTTGGTTATTTCTTTATTTTATATATATATAAAATATATATATATATATATATTTTTTTTTAATATTTTTTTTATTTCATTTTGCTCCTAGCCATAAGGAGATAAATAATGGTAATGATGAAAACATAAGGTAAAAATATATTATTAAAATATTTTTGTTTAAAACTTGATTTTTGAGTAATTAAATATAAAACAATTATTTTAATGATGTTTGGGTGCCGAACAAGTTACATAAAAGATTTGCAAAAACCGTCTACAACTTTTCTATTGAGATTTGAAAAAATCTATATAAATAAATTTGATATACAAAAGTCAGACGACAGACTACGACACTACACTTCCGCATGTTAAAAATGGTTAACAATGGCTGCCGTTAACAAAAAAAAAAAAGAAAAAAACGAATTATGAAATAAACCTACTTTGGCAATTCTGCGCTTACTGTGCTTGCGCCCTTTTGAGAGTTCTTGCAAATATTTTGCAAATTATTATTTGCATTTAATCGCTGATTACGATTAATGAGTTGAGAAACCCGGTAAAATACGAATAAAGAAAATTTTATACCTATTGAGGAGTTTCCCCTGGGTCTCTCCCTTTACTGGACAATTTGACGTTCGATATTGCTGGGCTATTATTTACATTTCGGATCCGCTTTTTATTTATTTTCCTGTCGTTGATTGCTTTTCATTTTCAAATATTTTGCTTACCATTGACCTTTAATTTTCATAATAAATTTTTTTGTCAGAATTGCAAGTTGAAATGATTTTTTTCTCATATTTGTGGTAACAACCCAAAAAATGATCGTGTCGCTTGTGTGTTCCTTCATGATAGCTTGTTCGTTAACAAAAAACTGGAAACTGATGCCAGGTTTTGTTATACAGACGATAATGAAGTTTTCGGGAGTGACAAGCAGTTCACAGCATTGTCTTTTTTTTTCTTTTGCAATATGAGTAATCAACCACGGGATGTCCCTATTCGTATAACACAGCGATTGTCAGAAAGGAAAGAGAAAAGACAAACAAACAGGGGGGTGAGGGGTCGCAACCCAACCGATAGGTGTTATGCCTTTGCCGACTGAGTACTCACTTGGGCCCTCATCGCTTAAAAATTAAAAGAAAAGTTTTTCTTCCCCACAGTTGTTCTTGCGCACCATCTTGCATATAAGAACAGATACATTTCATCTATATTTTCGTCAATTCAAAACGTTCTCGCCTTTATTCGTAATTATTCTAGCCCTTCTAGAGGATGTTTGGTTTATAAGTTTCCTTAAAATGAAGTTGTCTTTTAGATTTTAGTGATGAAACTGCCTAGATTACTTGAGGATCTGTACTCGTCCAACGGGATTCAACAAACTATTTAAATGCTTAAACAAGAAGGGGATAAGCAAATTATATAAGGAACGTCTGAAAAGTGGCTGTCGATCTGATTATTTCAATTATTCTACTTCTAACCAAAGAGTTAGTTACATTAACCACAAAAATCAGTGAAATACCTTCGAAATACAGCCTAACAGTCTCTGCGATGGCTAAGCCTTATTAAAAAATCAGTTAAATCAGTAAATAAGTAAAGAAGCTCTGCAAAGAAGGCAAGCAATTGATTTGCCTAAGAGAAGTGAGACGCCAGGCTTCTGGTATCTTTCAGCTAACCGTAACTATAGGTCTCTTGAATTTAGCGTGTGGTATAGTATATAGCTGCTAAGTTGCAGGATTCGTGTGAAATACACCTAAGCAATTGGAGAGCCATTTTTTTTTGTTAAGTAGGCTGGAAAGTGCAAACAATTGCTAATCATGGGTTATTATCAATGGCTACGAAAGAAGTGTCATTTTCATTTCTCTAATCGATTAAAACGAAATCGAGAAACATGACTAACTTAATCCAAAATTTTGATCCGCCTGAGTGGCCGAGTAGGCAAGATTCTCGACTAGCAACTACTCAATGGCCGTGTGTTCAAATCTCAATTGCGTGTAGCGATTTTAAAAAAACCGAAAGCTTTAGATGCATGCCAGTGCTTTAAGATTTAGAATTTATTCTCTGGCTAAATTTATGATAATAATAATAATAATAATAATAATTCAGAATTTTATTTAAATTCAGAATAAATTTTATAAGCAATTATTACTATTAATTTATTTAATAATTTTTGAAGTAAAATAAAGAAGTTTAAGTTTCACATTTGTCAGATATGTAACAATTTCATACATATGTGTTAAAACTAGAGAAGGAGGTCATCATCATAGACAGCGTGATATATTCCAAGCCAATTTATATTCCTAAGCCTGTTGTCTGCCCTTTTGCTTTCGAGATGCTAAAGGTTACAATCATTAAATTAAAAAATTGAAATTTTGCACATAACATCTTTATTGGTTGGATAAGTCCCTCATAGCCGCTACTAAGAACAGAAGAAATCTTCGACCGAAAGACGTTATTATCTTGCGATAAATCTGTTTCAGGACCTGTTGAAACTTCACCATCGACGAAAACTTTAACTTACGTTCTTTAGGATGTACCGAACTAGAATTTGGTAACATAAGTAATTCAGAATTATTGAAAAGATCAGTATGAAAACGTTGTAATCGGTAAGCTGCAAGCTCCTTGTTTACAAAGCGGAACCTATATAACCACAGAGACATGCCCAATTATACCTAGAACCTTGCATGAAGAAAAGGCAAATAAAAATGTTACCTAGTATTCACAAGTGTAGTGTTGGAGAGAACTTAATATAGACGCGATCAGAATCTTCAAAATTCGAGCTGATCAAATCTCCCGGACTTTTCATGTTTCCGTTATAAAGAACAGTAATAGGGCTGTTAGGTAGTAGCCATTTAATTACTTGCTCTTCCGCTCCCATTATGTGTATGGGCAATAATTCTGCTAAACTGTAAAGTTTGCACAACAAAAACACATAAATTTTTGTGTTTTTTGATTTCTTGATACATACACACTTATATGCAAAGCGCAAAATCTATATGCTTTTACTTTGCATACTGTATTGGTATAGTGTAACAATTTACTAGCATTCTTGCCCATACAAATAATGAAAGCGGAACAGCAGGTAATTAAATAGCTATTAATTAACAACTCTATCACTGTTAGTATTAAGAGAAACATCAGAAGTCTATTTTTTGAAAATTCTGATGGTGTCTAACTGCCTCTGACAGTTCTATTTGTTACAAGCACAACGACTACTACGATGGCTATAGTAACAAAGCAAGTGATATATAACGTATAAGCCGAAGCTTCGGCCTTTTCGATCGCTTTCCCAACATTTTTTTTTTTTGTTTTCCGACACTGAGGCACTTAGAGGAAAAGGAAAAATTTTTAACATTCATTATCAGGTTTTCTACTTTACAAAATCAAACGAAAATTCAAAGGCCATAATAACTTTTTGAGGCCTTGCTTGTTTGTTGTTTATTAAATTATATTAAAATAATTGATGAAATCAGAAACCACAAGTCTTTCATTATTTTATAATATTAAAATGGCAGACACAAGTCTGCGTATCAATGCACTCCCTCTTAATATCGCTTTACGGACCTTATTAAGTATATCAAGAAAAAAGAAAAGCCAAAAACAAAAAATTGTCTTAACCACATGACATGATCTATGGTAACCAGATAATATGACCAGATCACTAACACAACAAACCACAACTGTCCATGACATCAGTACAACAACTAAATAACCATAACAACCATTCAACACAAAACAATACTGGATATGCTTTATATACGTTTGAAGCACCAGCATCAGCACTACTAAGCACAATACCAAAAACTTTTGGAAAATTGCAACAAGTGAAAGTAAATAATGTGCCAAAAAAAAAAAAAAAAAAAAAAAAGCAAAAAACAATACGAACAACTTTTATCATCATCCAGTTCAAAAAGCTAAAGAAACCAAAAAATTAAAAAAAAAACCCTAAAATCTGGTATAGTGTGTTCATTGAACCGTCGCCTCAAATACCCTTAAGTATGAATTTCAACATACAAAGAAAAAAAACAAGAAGGAAAAAAATTATATGCGGCTTGAGTCGAATTACCTGATAGAGTGACTATTAATAAATATATAGGTAGATAAAATTGAATTCTTACGTTGTTGCGAAGCAGCTACGAATGTTTTGAGTAATCTTGCTTTATATTGAAACTTTTGCGAGCCCTACTGCGATTTCCGTCTCTCTTGCTTGGCAAATCAGAATACCGAGATCCATTTAAATAAGCCATTCCTCTAGAAACGTTTTTTTTTTTCAAATGAGTTCGAAGATGAGAAAGAGCGACAGCCTTGCTCTAAAAAACAATTAACATTAGCCATAAAGCTGTTTATATCCTTCTCCGGTGAACTAGTTTATCAGTACTTGACAACTTGCAAGTTTATAGTATTGTATTACGATTCAAATAAACTTTACAAAATTACAGAAGGCAGAAATGAGTGCCTGAGTTACGTCAATGTTAGGAACTCGCTCTGAAATTCATTTATCTACTAATGGAACTGATTAGGAATAGATCGGTAAAAGTATGAATGCAGGAAATGAACTCAGATATTGAACGGAAATATATGAAAGGAGTAAAGCGGTAAAACTGAATATCTAGGTGAGAGGAGGGATAATTGCTGCTGAGTATAAAAAAGCGCTGTATCGAAAGGCCTTTGAATGTGAGCTGGAAGAGGGGCTTGAATCATTTATCGTCATTTTTAATATCTACAAAACAATTAAAGTTTAAAATTCGCGTAGAAAATCTGAGTATAAACAGCTCGCCAATTTTCTGCTATGAAAGTATACCCATTAACAATGCCTTGAAAAGAACTTCGTTTCCAAGAACTTGGTATTTTCAATGATTACGTGCCATATTACATAGTCCTGTTGAAACTTTACATCCAAGACATTTATTAAAGAGCTACCCCCAAAAGCATTGACATCATAATTCATAAGTTCTAAAACCCTGTCGGGTACAGTCTTGGAACGCACGTTAATTTTAATTTTTTATGCTGAAGACAAAAAGCAACATCCGATGTCCTGCAACGAATGATTGGGAATCCTCTTAAAGCAGGAATAATCCGTAAAGAGAATAATAGCCTTACAAGAAGCGAAAAGAGTTATTTCTCCCTTTTTGCCGAAGATTTATCCATTTTAATACACTTTCGGAGGTTCGATGCTTCTAATCTTCTGCACTTAATACAACTTTCTTTAGAAAGTGTAAAAAAATAACAAACGAAAACTTGACGGTTTAATTTAAAATTTTAAGCTGTTTTCGTTCATAAAGGTTTTTGTAACTCTCTAAACCGCCTTTAGAGTGCACTAAGAGAAGTAAGAGAATAAGGGACAATAAGTTATGTTGATCGGCGTGAATGTTTGAAACGATTTGGTCGGCCTATTTGACTTTTTATTGAAAGCATGATTATCATGAAATGGAACGTTAAGTTCAAAAAAGTAAGAATTTCGTACTTGGGCAAGGCCGACGGTTTGGTACACCGAAAGTTATACATAATTTTCATGCAATCGCGTGCTATTCATGAAAGCCCGCATATTTACTTTCATGAACTAGTTTTCACCATGAAACATTAAAAATTATATCTTTTCACTATATAAAGGTTCAGTTTTCGTAGGGGAGGTTCTATGAGAGAGGATTACAATAATTGCCTCAACTGAATGTCCAAACAGCGTTTGTCTTTGTGTCAAATCACGTCAGTGTGCAAAATTTCATCAAATATCTCGTGAATTGCGACCTGTAGGTTGAACACAAATTTACGTGGACAGTTATCACAGACAGACTTGAAATCATGATTCTTATCAAGAACCATTTTCTAAATCGGTCGGTATAACAAAAATTTGGATCTACTTTAAGCAATTCTTCGTCCGCACAAAGTTAATATGCCCTGTACCGCAAGTGGTATAGAGTATAAAATTAGGCAATTAAAACTACTTAGGTAAACTAAATATTTGCCATAATTCCGTCTGTGTAACAATCTCTCCTTTGCTTGACTACGATTTGTTCGATGCGTTACGCATATCGCATATATTATTATTTATGGTGAGTGTCTGCATACGGTCCATTTAGTTTATATTCCATTAGTACAATAATATATTTTACATTTGATGATAATAATGGAGTTCTCAGTTAATGTGTGTGAGCTCAGTGTTGTGCTCCCTCTAAGCTAATAACCTTCAACGGCTTGCAACCATTATTTAGATGTTTACGAATGAAACTTTTACTTAGCAATATACGGACAGAAGGACAGACAAACAAATTGAAAACGACTAGGACTTGAATTTGACGTTTTCTAGGATCAAATATACCCGTGAAATAAGTCGGTGGTAGGAGCAATAATGAAAGCAACAAAAACAAGCAAGCGAAGGCTTCAGTCGAAGCCGATTGATTATATTATCTTTTTCGTATAATTTCCTTAAAAATTTATTAACTGTTTGTCTTATATGGCATGAAAGATTTTCCCATGCGACAAAGGAAGTTTAAAAAAAACTTCAAATTTTTTTCTTACTTCAATAAAAATTTCATTAGGTTTCACAATTGTTTGAATTTATTCCGGTCTAAAAGAGAGAAGAAAAAAGCACTGTGTAAACTTATCACAATCAATAATAATGTTCAGCAAATGTATTGCTGCCATCAGTTGATAATTTGCTTTCATTCAACCGGTTGGTTACTAAAACAAACGTCCAGATAAAACGATTTTTAATTGTTTATCATTTAGAAACGATTTTCTTTTTGTTATTTCGTTGTTTGTAAACAAAACTCACTTATTTAGACAGCACCACCTAAAATGTTGTGGTATGTGTGGGCAAAAATTTTCCGGTATTTAATCTGTTGCCATCAAATAACGAAAAGGAGGTTGGTTAAGATCATTTTATATTTTAACACTTTTCCAAATTGCTTTTGTCAGTGCAGCTAGTAGGTGTGTTAGTGCGGCGGGGTGTCGTGTTGATAACACAATGTTAGTTTAATTAAATCTACCGGTCATAAACATAAAATAGGCGTGTTTCACCTCCAACTGCCAGTGAGTGCAAAGAAAACTTAAAAAATAATCCAAACTTTTTTTTCAATAGACTTTCTTCGACGTCGACTGCACATGTTATGCTTGAAAGTAAAACTTTCGTTTTCGATAGGATTTTATAATAAATGATTTAATTTATAAACAAAAAACAAAAAAAAAAAAAAATGAAAATATATATGAAAAAAAAAAATTAGCAAAAAATAAACTTGATTTGAAGGCAACTCGGATTCAAACAAACAAAATTAAATGACAGCGTGAATGAGAATTTTTTTTTTTTGGCGAATTCTTGTTTATAACTATTTTGCAATATCTTAATAGTTACGTTATAAAGGACCAATAGTACAAAGCGGATCTATTCACCTACACTTTTCTTATATTATATACTTGTATAACTGTTGCAAAACTATTATTTAAGCAGCGTCGCCTCTAGCCCACCGAAATAATTACAAAATCTTCCTTTGAACGGCTAGTGTTACGCTTGATACAAGAACGCAAATCAATTAAATCGATTGGTTTTTTAAAATTACACGTCGCAAAGAACTGCTTGATTTTTACATCTTTCTTGGCTACAAGCGGTGAATTTCCGAAATTTAGACTAAGGAGCTTTAATTGTGTATTAAGGTGTACATGATATTTTTATCCGCAACAACAACAAAAAACAATTTGGAATTGGAAGTGGCATGGACGTTTTAGCTATTGGCGATACTGTAAATAGGTTTGTTTTGAAGGAGGTGCAAGTCCATAATTGTTTACTTGCATACGTAAACGCAGAAGAGAATAGAAAAATCTTTGGAAGATCTCTGTCTTTCTTAGCTGTAAACAATCCAAAAAACTATTTTTTGCGCTCTTCTTTGCGTTACAAAAAGTACTGGCTTCTTCTAAGCTAACAGTATGAATTACATATAATAAAAGCAATGTATATGTATTGAATCAGATTTCTACAAATTTCATACTGATCAAGTGGATATGTATGCAAGAGATGAAACTTACCAATCAGAGGATCACAAGAGGTTGCAAGAACTTGCTGTTTACAGCACAAACATGTGACTGACCAAAATCGCATTCTAGCTCAGTAGTAATACAGTAAAAGCTTCTTATTCGCGCTTTCACTATTCGCGAATTAAAAAAACGCGACCCAATTCCTATATTCGCTGCTCTAAATTTCCGCGATAGGTATTTTTGAGAATGTAAGCAGACAGAGTGAAAGCAACCTTATTACTCAATGAATAAAGTATACTTTCACATAATTGATTTTTTTTATTTTGTCACCTAGGAACGTATCCCCTATAATCCTATATAAATTACCATTCCGTATTCACGATTTCTGTATTCGCGGCACATATACCCCGCGAATAAAGGGCTTTTACAGTATGTGCGCCATAATGCAAAATGAAAACGTTATGTTGCTCAGTCCAGTGGCAATGAAATAATTGTCATTGCTCACAAATTTTTATTGCCAGCGCATGCATTCTTACCAGACGATCGTAATTGTGAAGAATAGAGATAACCGAAGTATTATAGTTCTAAATAGTGATTATAATAATTCATTAATAACGAAAGTGAGACAAATCCATTAACTATTTAGAAACACTTTATATTTTTTAGCCAGCACTAGAAACGCTTTTCTGTATAATAAACTTACATTATCTGACGTAACAGATTTATAATATCTAATAAAAAATGCAGAAAATGTGTCCGCTACTGTCTACCAATAATTTAAAATTAGTCGAAATGCAAATCTTTAACACCAGAACTGTCAAACACGTCCGTTTGATCCTGTTTAATTTTCTATCTTCAATACAAGGATTATACTCCACGCACACACACACTCCGTTTTCTTAATCGATGAAGGGATATTTGTGCCAAGTTTCAGTGTCTTATCTCCATTTTTACGACTGTGGAGATTTCACAAAAAATTTAAAAATAGACTTGACCCACTTTTAAAATAAACGGCTCATTTACACTTCTCACTTTCATTGATGAGATGATGAAGTAAAATATATACGTCAAAATGATTATAATATTTAACATTTAATTCGCACTAAATTCAAGGCTCGTACATATATTTTATATTTCCACAATCTCCCGTTCCCTTGCCTAGCTTGAATAAATATAGAGTTGGTCTCGATTTGTCAACCCCTTCTTACATTTTACAATATGAATCGTTTAACAACCGATCAACATGTCAAAATAGCAACAATTTATCACAAAAATGTTGAATCTGTGGTAGATACGTTTTGGGCATTACAAGCAGATCGTGGTCGATATTTGGACGCACCATAGGATGAAAGGTGAAGAAATCTGAAGAAAACGGTTCTGTAACGGACTTGTTAAGGCTCACACGTAATCGAAACACATCCTCAACCAAACATAGCTTTTGGGCTTTTGCATTTGCATCTCTATCCTCAAAAAATTCAGCTAACAGAAGAACCGAAGCCGAGTGAACATTAAATGCATAGGAGAGATGGTAGTTCGGTGCTCGAACAATAGCATCGAATTTTCTTTCTTGGTGAGATACATTTTTTGCTCGGTGGATATGTCAAGCAAAATACCGTTGAAAAATCGTTGCATTCCCATAAAATCAATGTTTGGTGTGCAAAACGGCTCATTCTGCTCTCTGCAACCAAATGATTACCAATTCTTTTTGACGTGTAACTGAAGATGCGGACGCGAAAAATGTGATTTCAACCAAACGGTGCCAGAAACCAAAAAACACGCCTCCTTTTGATATTGTTGAGCTTCACGTTTGAGTATATATTGCTCGCCAAAATCATATGATTTCTCATAGCTAAGTTCTTTTTTAGGGGATTAGGGAAAGGATCGCGCGTCAGACTATTGAAGCTCCGAAAACGAACATCTGCCAAGTTATGGACGAGCTGCTGTCCGCTTTGTGCAGACCAGCCAAAAACTAATAATAATAAAAAAAAAATAATTGATCCAAATCTCAATCAGAAATGTGTTTCATTTGTGCTCATTTACGGGAATGATAAAATGGATAGCCATCTAAATCTTAATTTTACGTTCTTTCTTGCCATTCTTTGCTACCGATAATTCATTGTTATGCTGCAGCTGATATATTTTAATCTAGTTCAAAGTCCAGTAAAGAACAGTTTATCAAGGCGCCATTAAAACATAGACAAATAAAATAGTTATATAAACCATTAACTCTATTCTTTGACAAGAAAGCCTTAAACGTATTCACAGCAAAATGTGAATTCGTAATACTCTACATAACTGCAAACATGTTATTTATACTAAGTAACCCTGACTTTTAGAATATTTTACAATAAAAAAGTATACGTGAATTTGTAATTGTGGTCATCAATTATATAAATAACAATTGTGTGGGGTTCTTGTTGTTGCTACACTCATTTAAATGCAATCATGTTATTCGAACTTTAATTTCCTTGTAAAATTGAAAATTTATAAGAATTTCGTGTTACTTTAATGCTTGGAATACATAAATTAAAGATTTAGAGTTGATGGCACGTTTTTCCATTCAAATCAATGCTTGCCTGTTATTTACGTCTAACTGGTTATTTATGTTTTCATTTATTTATTTATTTATTTATTTTTTTTTTTTTTTGTATGTATATATGTATTTTCTTATATTGTAATTTCATAATAATTAAGCCGTTTGTGCTTTATTCATCACACCCTTTACGGCTGACGTAGTAAGCAAGTATCGGGTTTTAATATGTCTTTCAAAGGCTTTAATGAATCGTTCAAATGACTTTGACATTTATAAACTCTTTTTTTTTTTTTTTATTTATCTTGTCAAAAGTCGTGTTATTTGAAAAGAAGCAGCAAGAAGCCTATGCACGCTTATAATACAAATATGACACGTACACCTACATGATCTACCGATAGACATTTTTGATTAACTTCATATGAACTTTGAGGCAAATAGAGTAGAGTTAAGTTAATTTTCATCGAAAAATGATTCATTATACTCGTGCAAATCAAATGTCCCTTGTTACTCTGGCCCTCTTGATGTTTGGACCGCAAGTCTTCCTGACGTGTTGAGTCTCGTTTAAGTAGCATAGCGTTTTGACCTATCTCTAAAAAATTTTTCCGTTCAACTCTACCACTGTCAGTGGAATTAGAGAAAACAAGAGATAAATGTAGTATATGTATATGATTGGAATTGCCCAGTAGACTGTAAATTCCCACGTTGTGATATAGGTTTCTTTGCATCATGTAGCTCTGTAGCGCTGTAGCGAATTGCCGAATTAGGTATGTCCACCTTTCCGTCCTCTCGTAAATCCATCTGTTAAAAATTTATCTAATCTTTAACTTTCGCCTGAATTAGGTTATTGATTAACCAAGAATAAGTACTGTTATATAGTCAAGAAAAAAAAAATTTTTTTTAGAGTACAACCTGATGATCGACTTCAATTTTTTTTATTAAAATTGACAGCATCGAAGGTTATCTGCATCAGTCAAAAGGTCGGTCCACAAGTACGTAGAACTATATATATGCATAAGTTTTACAAATTTTTGCAGAAGTGTTGAGATAAGATTTTTTCTTACTATCTACATATTCTCACAACAATCTACGTTGAAATGATTGCTACTATGTCTTTCCCAGACTGTCAGTTATAAAGCTTCTACTACGTGAATGGCGCTATAAATAAGTCTACTTCTAGAGAAAGGCTACAATATACCTTTCATATTTTAAGTTAATTAAAATACAAATTTCTTGTAAAGGCAGCAGTTTCAAGCTCTTGTCTGACTGAAGACTCTCGACCATATACACGGTTCCGATGCTCTTTAGAGATGAGAGTGTGTATGAAACCCTCCATTTTTGCAGCGTCGGCGTAATGCCAGCAGTGCTGCGCTAAGGTGAGTGTTCAGCAGAGATACGCAGGCAAAAAAAAAAAACCAAGGGGTGCTCGGTTTTCTTAATGTTCTCAACTATCCATCTTGAAGTTGGCCGTATAAGCGGAATACTTTACCGCGACTGCTGGCTTTTGAACTACACTATACACTTTTCACGAATAGGCACAAAGCTTACTCTTTCCTTCCTTCCTTCTCTACCTAAGCATCCTAATAACCAGCTTGCCTTCGCTTGCAGAGGACATGCTCTAAATGATCGGTAAAATATAGATATATATATATACATATATATGTATAAAAGACGATGATAATGGCGAACAATTAAAATTATATGGAAGCTCCAAAAAGCAAGCGATCTGCGAAAAGTTCTCATTGAAGCAAGTTGTTAAGGGACCTATAAAATAAACTTTGCTAAATTTTTGTCAGTATGCTCTTGACTTTGGAACGGAAACGTTATGAAATGAAAAGCTCGAGAGAATTTTATTTAACATGCCTTAAGAATTACGCTTAAAGTTAACGAAAATGAAGCACCCTTTGAAAAACGTTTGTACCTTTCCCAAACTGTCTTGGAATAAGAGGCAAACGTGCACTCATGAGATTCCATTTCTATTGTTTACATACTTTTATGCTTGTACGTAAATAATATTTTTTCTTTTTTTATGCATATTCGCGTGCCTTATAAAATGATTCATAATCTTCGAAAAGTGCTTGAAATCTCGCGTTCCAAGTAGTCGATCACATGTATATATAGGCAGAGATTTGTTTCAAAGCAAATAAAACCTTTTCTTTGTTGTTATTTATTCATTTAAACGCAAGCTTTCTTTCCCTAGTATTAGTTTTTTTTTTTTTAACTCAAAAGAAATTTTTACTAAGAGTTTCAATATTTTTATCACTTTTACAAAAACAAAAAAAGAAAAAAAAAGACATTTTTTCATCTTTCCTCTCATTTTATAAAATCTCTAACAATACCACTTATATACATGCAGTCTTATATTTTTCGCAAATTACCATTAAAAATACAAAAGAAATACTAAAGAAAGAGTTATTTTTTTCAATTTAAACGTAAATCACGACTTTTGAGTTTGAGAAACTCAAACAACACCCGTCAGCCTGCTATGAACTCTTTCCGTTCCTCTATGAATGCGCGAGTGGAGGTTCATGTCTGTACTTGTGCGGTTTATAAAGCTATAAAGGAACATAAAAAGCCGAAAGACTCACATAAACAAAAACAAAACATTAAAATGAAATTTTTTCAAAATGTTATGAGTGTCAACATTGAGATCACAGACCTTATGCACTTGATCTTGTTAATGGTAGCTTTTTTACATCCACCAACCCAAAGAAGACAGTGCACTGATTTTGTCATAACGTTTGTACAAATTTCCTTTAGTGGCAGATTGCACTCCTACGATTAAATTAGATATGTCCATCTGTCCGCTGTTTTTTCTTTCTTTTTTTTTTTTTTTTTTTGCTATAGATAATACTACCCACTAATGTCAGTTATGCTCTTTTACTTAATAATGGACGGGCTTGTGGATTTTCAAACTTCTATAGTTATTTCCACGTTCTCGATCTTTATCTGCATTTTAGCCATTTTTCACAGAATCGTTTCCGTAAATATGAAGCAAACCTTCCATTTTTGTTTGACTCGCAATATTTGTTGCATTAATTGTTTAGAATAAGGGGCGTAGAGAGATTTAAAGCAGCCCATGTAATGCAGCCAAAAAAAAATGTATTCAGCTTCACTGTTCGGTTTTTCATTAAGGGCACATATTTCACCTTCTGATCCCCCCAATGAAAAGAGGAAAATGGCAAGACTTTCATTCTGTAAATGTAACGAAAAAAGGGTGATCCGCTTAAACACAAGAAAACGCAATTTTCGAATATATTTTCGAATAAAATCTTGCGAAAGCTTTAAAAAATTGAATGCGAAATTATTCTGACTTTCAGGGCAATGCATTCTATAATGGTCGCAAAATTGCCACGTCCGAAATATAAGACTAAATATGTTATCAATTGCCAGACACCAATCAAAAAATTGCCTAAAATATTATTCATCTCTCAATTGTCTCCATCAGTCTCTTGAGGAAACGAGCTTCTGGCTTCTGACAGTTACGCTTGCACAACATATTACAACTGTAGTGTGTAGTTAGCCAGTCTGTTAAAGGGGTAGGTGTTAGAGGATTCGATCTCAACCAAATAAAATTATTCGGTTGTGGCTTTTTTTTTTTTCTTTTGTGCACGTTAAGCTTTATTATCTGCGGTTGCTTTAAGCCTTTTAGAAATTGTTATTATTATTATTATTAGTTTGGTTTCACTTAAACCGAATACCTTTCGTAGAATTATTTTTAATTCAGAATTAGTTCAGGTCAAAAAATTTTCTTCGAATCATAAATCGAGTAATGGCCCAATTATTCATGGTTTGTAAGCCATGTACTGTAAAATGTTTAATAAGAAAAGAACAAAGTTGTGACGAAAATTTGTAATATGTTTGTAATTCACACTCGTTTTGTATAACTCGTCTTCTTTTAATAAGTACTGTGAAAAAACATCTATCTAATCTAATAAAACCATAAAATTTTATTACAACTTTTCTAAGACGTTTCTCAAGTTCATCGTGTGCACTTTCTATATACGTCTTCATAAAATAAAAAAGATTTTCTTTCTTTCGTTTTATTCCTAAGAGAAAATGTTCTTAAAACTTCGTTTCTTCTTTACTAAATTTGCCTAAAGAAAGGTATAATAGTTATACAATACTTGCATATAAACAAATGTTTTTCTTATAAAAGAATTGCCTTTGATCTCTGTCGTATCATGAAGACGTATTGTCTTCACTTATTATTAAAGAATTTAATGAGTTCTTCTCGTTTGTGTAGCAGGCAGCCTTTAAATCCATACTTTGTAAATTTATTTACAAAATATACAGACAATAAATAAATACATTTATTTGTATATATATATATATATATTTATATTGATGCTAGTGTTTATTTTCGTTCCTCTGCTCAGTCTTTTAATTTTTCTTAAAAGTCTTCTTTAATCACTTGGTAAAAAACCATTTGTTTATTTACTTAAGCTTCAATTTTAAGCAAAGATCAATGTGGTTGCGTTTAATTGATCTTATGATCTTAGTTTATGAATCGTAAATTCATTTATGGTCGTTTTGGCTTCAAGTATAAATTATAAGAGAGGAATTATTCTGTCGTACTTAAAGCTATTCGACTCAGAAGTAATTTCGTTTACTTTTCGCTAATTCATTTATTGTACCCGTTTGTCAGTCTATATAAACACTTGCAGCAGATAATAATAATTATCTTTACCATTCACTATGTGCAACTGCCGGTTTGACCAGTATTGACCCAGTTAGCCGTACTCAAATCGGAAATGCTAGCGATAATCTTTAGCTCTCAGCTTACTTTCTTCAAATTCACTTTCCTCGAAGTATTCCGATATAACATGAAAAGCTTTATAAAATTTCGTGATGTGTTTTTATTAGGGCCGGTTTCTTAACCAAACCCTACGTCTTTATAGCTCTCTGTAAACTCCTGCTACATATAATATGAAGTAAACATTATCATGTAATCTCTACATTTTTTATTTTCTCCTACTTCTAAACTGCATTTTACTCAACAGTATTTCTGTTTCTTCTCAGCTGCTTGTTTTCTAAATAGTGTTTCTTAAGACCTTGAACCTGAAGGCTTTGTCTGCAGCTGCAGTTGCCCATATAGGTTCTTATTAAATACAAAAGCCACCTAAAGTGCATATTTTGGGATATTTGTGTCCACTACTTCGCTGTCCATTTCTCAAATTCCTAATAACACAAAGATGGCCTTACATATCATTTCTGAGCATAGTTTCTCAGATTGGATCCACTTCTCAATACATATACAGGCAAAAAAAAAAAACAAAACTGAAGCAAGATCGATAAATTTGAAAGTGAAAACAATTACGAAGGAGGCAATCGTTCTCCTACAATTAACAAACCTTTCATATGACGAGTATCCGAACTTCTCGTTAACGGAAATAGGGATTTCTTTCTACTGAACACAGCTTTAAAAACAATTGTTCATAAATATGAACTCCAATGCGAGACAACTTTAAACTTCATTAGTTCAAAAGCCAGTTGACAGGCAAAAAAGTATTGAACATGATAACGAAATATTGTGGGAAAGAGAGAGAGAGAGAGAGGGAGAGCGAGAGAGAGAGAGCGAGAGAGAGAGAGAGAGAGAGAGAGAAAAGGAGAAGAACTCCTTAAATTAAATTAATAAACAATCCATATAACTTTTGTAATATTAACGGAAAGTAATTTTTCAAGTTACATGGGCGAAATTTCGGAAATTTCTTTTAAACTTATGCCGACAATCTGTATATAGTAAGAAATCATTAGACCACCATTTCGCTGTAGCAACCATTCTTCAATAAATACGTTTCTCACAAAATTGATAAAAATCTGGTTGCAATGCGAAATTTATGAGTGTAACGAAAAGTTTAAAAATTGTACTCAAATTTATTTAATATTGGAGAAAAAAAAACAATTTTCAATATTTTATCATTTTAAGTGGACACTAAGGGTCAGGTTAAAGCGACAGCATATAATTCAAATTCATATCGTAAATCTCCATATGGTTTATGCAAAGGAGAAAAAAACTGGGTAGAAAACAATAAGGAAACTGTAATAAGCTACTAATAAAAAAAAAAAACGTTTATTCTGAAGTCAATAACGAATTTTGTGCACTCAATACGAACGCGAAAACCTTTTAATAAGAGTTACAACTTTGTAGCTTGAAAATTTTGAATGAAAACTGAGAGGAGACTTTATACTTGCCTTACGTCATTAGACCTACATACAATGAAAATTGATCCACAAACTGAATTGTAAAGGTATTCCTAAACTGCTATCGAATCGGGTCTCAGGGGATAAATAATTTAATTTTAATTAGTCAATTTCTTTAGTTAATTGCTTTTTATGCCCTACGCCACTTGCCGTACAAGGGACTTTAAGGCACCCACTACTGTATCGAGGAAATCATACGGAAAATGATTCTGAATCGATCTAAATTTGTATGTCCGTCTGCTTGCTTTGTTTTCTACCTACCGATAATTTTGAGATCAGAACACTTTTCCGACCATTTCCCATATAACGCCTTGATGCAAGGTATTCAATGGTGGACAGTGATCCGCTTTAGCGTTTTTCCTTGTTTAACCTGATTCACTCATTCAAGTAGAAGATGCGCTGAAGATATTTCTTTGACAACAAATTTGTTTCTGATCCTTCGTGACTAGTGTTGCGTTCAATTTTAAAATGGCTTTGTATTAACTTTTTCAATCATTTTGAAATTTTTAACGTGGGCAATGATTTTGACTATTCAGGGCCGATTTTGGTTGTATTGCTTGGGGTTCACTTGTGGATAGGGTCAACTTTTGCACATAATTCAAAAAGAAAGCGTTTTCAATCTGTTAATAGTTGGGTTATGCGTACTCTAAACTTTAATTTTTAGCGACAGGTTCAAAGTGCACCTAATGGTTCTGCAAAATTTTCACCTTAATTTTTACGCCCTTAAAGATTGCCAACGAAAAGCAGAACGTAAGAAATGTAAGAAATAGTGTAGAAGGACGGAAGTAAAAATTTCTAATCCACTTTGATTAGGAAATTCAAACCAATCAAAAGTATGTATATCACGACATGATGAAACTACTATTCTTTGATGAGGATGAAAAAATAGAGGCTAACAGGAATCCGAACTGTAATTACACACACAATCATATGCGTTCATTTAAAGCTTTTACCTAAATATTTAACTAATGTATGCCTGAAGTTCGAGTTCGCTTCGTGAATGGTGAAAAAGGTTCATCAATTTGTGAATCGTTTTAGTATCTATTTTAGACACCCATTTTTTCTTTCTCATGCGACTATGCTGCTACTAATTCTGACACATATTACATATGACGTTGGACTGTATCTAATTTTGGACTGGATCGAACTTTGGACTAAGTAGAATTCAGAACAATAAGTTTGTTCAAGAGAAACCTATATGTCAGAAACCGCCTCTAAAGCATACTTGGAGAAGTGTAACATATTCTTTAGTGAAGTTAAGGTATCTTCCTTTGGTGGCTGTAATAATATGAATGAGGTTACTGGTTTTTGTACTCACGTAAAATTTCCCTGGGAAAAACACAATACATGGACAGAATGTGTGCACACGACGTACACTAAAACTCACCTGTAAAGAAAAAAGCAAAAAAATTGATTTAAAGTTATTTTTAAACAAGAAAACAAAAAGATCAAATCTAAAAGAAATTGAGGAAAACAAAAGAAACAATAAAGAAATTTTATGCAGTTTGCAACGAATCTTTCGAAACTATTACTCATAATAATACCCTGCGACTAGTATTCCGCACGTATAAGAAAAATTACGATTTTATAAAAAAATATTCGTCTCTTGTATCTGCGACAGATTTCATAGACAAATTCTCGTTTTCTACTATTGAGGTTACATGCTACCATGCATTCAAATTTCTTATGACATTTCTTCTTCGTAAAGTTTATTATTTAAGCAAATCATTTAAATTTGTTTTTATCGAGCGCCTTAAAGCTTTGCCTTTCTTGTTATTTTTTTGGTGCTTGCAGGGATAAAAAGTGCAAAGTTTTCGTGAAAAAGTTCGAAACAATGCTTAGACTTTACTGTCTTCACGCCAAGAGATTGCGGTAATACAAAAAGTGCAGAAAAACCATTGATGGTGATCGAGAAGAAATACAAGTAACAGACAATAGCCGTTCCTGTCTTACCATGATGACTATTTCTGAACTATAACAGAAAAATTAATATCTTCGATATGTGTTTGCAACGAGATATACTGAAAATTAAAACTGATGTTCATATTGAGGAGCACCCGTGATGAGAAACCATAAAAACAATCTAACTACTTTCGAAATTTGCTCTGCAGAAAGCAGAAGAGGAATAATTGAAGACTAACTTTACTATGCTAGTTATATTTTGGAAATAGTCCGACCGACATTTCAAAAACTCAACATATAGAATTGTATTCACATTCAAGCGATATGTGAAATATTTTCGCTTTAATCTAAGACAAAAACTTGCAATTCCTTGTTAATTGTAGGCGGACTAGTTCGCCACATTTTTATATAGCAACCACGTCTTTTTCAGCGTCGCAGCACACTACCGCGACGCGTCGTATTGCCCGCCTCTGGAAAAAACTACAAGCAGTTGTCTCTCCTACCGTACCTAATCTCTCCGTTTTCAAGTTGAACATTTGCAGGCACTGTTAGCTTCCTTCACTCCACTCTTCCCATAAACCGTCCCGATCACTACCGTGCCTACTCGTATAGACGGCATCTACTGAGTGGCTGGTTAAGGAAAAAAAAAATATATATATATATAAACTATGCGTAAACTATTGCTTGAAAATTGCCTCAGACTAAACATCACTGTCAATGAATCGATTTTTTTGCGGCTTACGTGACTTATTGCGTTATTTCTCTAGAACAAAGTAGGTCACCGTTGTGGAGACAAGCACAATTTTTAGGCTGCTGCAGGGAGTCCAAATTTCACTTTGTGGTAGCTACATATATATAATTAATTATACTAATGTTCGCTTCTTAATACCAAAGTTTGAAAATATGGTAAACTGTTTACTTTGGACTTTCCTATTAATTCTGATCAATCTTCTCTATAATGTCGTAGTTTAAGCCTATAATCAATAAAGTGTTGCTTAACTTTGAACTGAATGCATATTGGAGCTGCAAAAAGCAAGCAAGCATAGTAAATATGGAAATAAATAATATAAAGTTTAGCAAACAATGAAATCGCAAACCGATCTTGCGAGGTTCCGAACAGACGAAACTAAACAGCTTCCAATTTTAGGCCAGAAGAAGTTGTAGTGGTTTTAAAAAGTCTGCAGAGGAACAAATTTAAATTGGTTCTGCTGGCAATGCTGGCAAAAACTATATGCATAACTTATGCAGTTAAAAGTCAAATAACCTAATAAAATTAAAATCCTTTTGAAAGAATATAACGGTAAGTACTGAGAAAGTTTTAACTATCTTACCCATCTATATAAGGAAGTTGAGCAATCTTCACAATTGTGCAAATATTAGCAAATTCATTGTTGTTGATACTACGTATTTTTACTACTGTCATCATTATCTAAAACTAATATATGATAATGGGTGATCGAGAAGTTGTGTGGGCTGATTAGATGTCTTTAACAATTTTGTTTTATTATATAATTTGCTTAGATTAAAGTAATAAAGTCTAGGATTATATATATTACGGAAACAGTGGTACTGCACTAGCAGTTAAGACTATCAGCTCAGAAAATAATTTAATAACAGATTTTATAGTGCTTTGTAGAATTTAAAACATTCAGTTAGTTCTTGTGTTAATCTACGTTGTTTAAACAGAGAATGTACAATTGCATCTCCAGTTTTCTATCTATAACTGTTAAGAGTTTAAGAATTCGAATTCAATTATGTTTCAGATGGATTGCAGTCATTTTCAAACCTGACCCAACTTAAAAAATACCCATAATAGCCGGACAGATGGACAGATGAAAGTGATTTTCAGTACGATGTTACATGGCGAATATGAAAGCTAGTATACCCTCATGCTTAATTGGTGTATATAGAAACCAGTTCATCAGTTAACAATCGAACAAAGGTTGTTAATAAAATCTTTTAAGGCTTATGGCCTTAAGGCATTTTCGTTAATCAATTGCAACTTTCTTCGAAGGAAAAGTACAAGTGCAGCACCTTAACTAATGATACACCGCAAGTCATGTTTTACGCGCAGCAAACCGCCTATGCAAGCGAATATAAATCAATGTGTCTATAATTATATAACGCATCATGCACAGACACATACACACACAACGTGACACACATAGAGACGAGTATAAAGGCATATTTTTTCTTTTTTATTTTTTGGTTCTTTTTTAAGGCGAAGAAAAAATTAAAAAAAAAAGAAATTGGAAATTATTTTTGAGTGAAGTTTTCAGCTACGATGAGAAAGTTCTATCAATTTTCAAGTTTATTGCAATTTCATTATACAGAAATAATGTTTTGATGGTTGTTGCTGATGTTGTTCAGATTTGTTTAGTCAAAAAAAAATTTCACTGTCTTTGTTACTTGAAAAACAAAATAAAAATGAAAATAAAAAACTTGTTAACGGCAATTTTTTACAGATTTTTTTTTTTTTTGCCACTTCTGTCTCAAAGTCACTGTCATGGTCAGTGGCAAAGCGTTAGGCGCCCCAAAGACTCAGAAAAAAAAAAAAAACATTTAATAGCAAATGCAGCTTACTTCGCAGGAGAAAAAAAAAATCATACAAACTAGGTTAACAAGTGCGTAAACGCATACGTTTGAGCTAAAGAAATTGAAAACACTTCCCGCCTTAAAGAAACAACAACATCACCAGCATCAATATCAATTTTGCCGCACGTTTAGCAGTCTATAAAAATAAACAGCAGCGACATCAGTTTGGGAGAAAATTCTTTTATTAAATGGTATTTATGGTAAATTAAAACAATTTCTCTTTAAAAAAAAAAAGAATAATAATATTGAAGAAAAATCAATGAGTTTTCAATCAACCAACTGTTAGCCAGTTAAGGAAACTTTTTACACATTTCTGCACCGACTTCGAGGAGGTCTTCTCAAACGAACTCTGTGCATTCAATCATTTCACTTGTTTTGCAATTTTTATCAATGAATTTCTATAACTATTCGGGTGTAAAAAACAATGCATTGACTACATGTACACATGCTCATATACAAGCACACAGCGAACAAAGATAAAGCAAAGACTATAATTGGTTTGGTCATGTTTTTCCTTTACTTTAACCATTTCAGAGCTTTCTTGTCAAATAGTAAGCATTGCTTGACAACACTTCGGCTTTTGCGTCTCTACTTTATGCTTAGGCAGACGGAGAGACAGACAGACTATTCGTGTTGTTGTTTTTTTTTTTTCTCCTATTTTCTATTTTCTGCATCTATCGCATCATCTAACCATTTAAAGCTATTCGTTGATAAAGCTGTGTTCCAAGTGTTCTAAATTTTTTGATCTGTTTCGCTTTGACTGGTTTTTTGATTTAATACAAAAATGGCTTGAGAGGAAAAACGTTTTCTACCTAAAATGGTGCGTATGCTATGTGCGTTGACAAGTAGGAAAAGCGTTTTTTTTTTTTTCTTCTTTATGCATTGAAATAAAAAGGAAATCTTTTTAGATCCGTTAGAAATTTTCTTATGCTTCTTTTTTTAAGCATTTTATGAAAAATAGAAAACTCTCGTTCGCTTAAAGCCTTCAAAAATCAATAATAAAATTACGAAAAAGAAAACAAATGCAGCACTAGCTCAAAAGCTATGTTCTATCTGTATGAGAAACAAAATGCTCCGCATTTTTGTCTATTTTTATATTTTATTAGAAACAGCATATAAGAAGTCCTATAGGATGTGGCTTTTCAATTGTAATTTGTTCACGTTCAGAGCGATCACGCCATACACCATAATTGACTTCTTTTTTTTTTTTTTAATATGAACAATCGCTCAAGCAACATGCTCTTTGCGTATATGACGGTGGTGTTCAAAAAACTGTGTAAAAAGAGACAAGGATTAGCCGCAGGCTTGGTCAGCGCTTACGGATTCTCCACACACTGTAGCTAGGATCAATTACTGGTTGACTACACTTGCTTACTGCACAGAGATTTCAACGCGCGAAACACCGACTTGATGTTCGCGACTCTTACCTATTCGGCTAGGCAGCAGCCTTTGATAAATATAGTAACTGAATAGCTAAAGCTAAGTCCGAGAAAAGGCGCCAATGTAATCAAGATGAGAACGCTGTCCGTATTAGAAGACATGTCAAGTGCTCAGGACTATTATTTACCGGCAGGGCTTACATTCAGCCATGATAGAGTTAAATAAGTAAAAGACAAGGGGTTACCCAGCTAAAGAACTAACAATACCACAAAGCGGAAAAAAGTCTTCTATCAATTTTATATTACTTTTATAACTTGCGTTTGCTTTTGTTATAGTTCCGGCGCTCATAGCCTGCTGAGCCGGAAGTGTGCAAAAACATTTACATAAAACATTAATTTGCATACTATTTTTGCCATTAAAACACGACACCGGCATTGTTTACCTATTGCCTGTTTTAATGCTTGTGGTACTAAGTGAAAACTTTTAGATATAAAAAGAAAATTATTGCAAAGAAACGCCTCCAACGCTATGGCTATAACTTTTGCATTCTTTGCGAACATAAAAAAATGCAGACATATATATATATATATAAGTATATATATATATATAAGTATACATTAACAAGCATGAGTCTATAATTACTGGCTTGTAAATATATTTATATTAGAAAAGAATATTAAATAAATAATTATTAGATATTTCTTTCTGTCTTTAATTTCTTTATTTTTCTTTTTTTATTATTTATGAATTGTATTTTATGTACAACATGTCTGCATGACTTTCGTTATAATTATAGAAAGAGAAAGTATTTATATACTTATATGTATCGTACTTAGAGGTAATAGGAAAGAGACAATAACGACAATGCTGCCAAGTAAAGCAATCGATAAGATTCGATTAATACACATTTTGTTACTATTATTGCAATTTATTTAAATCAAAGAAATAAATTCTAGGACTAAAAATTAGAATGAGTTTACTGGCTATCGCTATTAGATGATTACTTTAACGACTTTAATAAAGTCAAATATTTTATTGACAGTAAATTCGCTAGATATTCTCCAGATATCCTTAGGGTTGGCATTCGCACAGTATATATTTAACTGTAAGGCTTTGTTCGCAATCGCAGATCGAAGGAGTAGGTTTCTTAAGGATCCGTTGATGTGCTGCAACGGTACGCCCAAGTCGAATTTTTGCAAATATTTTAATCATGATTTTCCCGACGTCAATTGGATATAGAGCTGGGACGAAGTTATGATTAACATGCGAGTAATGTACACAGTAGTATGGTCGATGTTTGTTATCCATAATTAAAATTGGAGAAGCTGCGGATTTGGTCACTGGGTCTGTTCGCTCATTTCTCAAAAGGCCAAAATGACTTGGCTTAAAATTTAAAGCGTCATGGTTAACTTTTGCTTTACGAGCAAACTTTACAACACTTGTAAATGCCGACGGACATTCACGTAGGCTATGATTAATTCGGTCGTGCCCTGTGTGCCACTGCAATTAGTTCTGCGAAAAGTAAATTTGGCGTACATTCTTTTTTGTATGTTGAAAGTGATATATCATAAGATTTGGCATTTAAAGTCCACGGTCGCTTGATACCAAACATTTAAGGGGATGGTTGTTTTGGTTGGTAACATCTATACATGAGTTAATTCAGGATTGGTATCTCTTGGCAATAATAGTCTTTTTAACATTTTTACCGAGTATTGAACTGCTAGAATTGAAGAATTCCGAGATTATACTGGCTTTTAGTTTGTACACTCAATTTTCTAATGTTCGAAAACCGGCTTCGCCAACAATGTTGTTGATGAGTGTCTTTTGGAAAGCTTATGCACTAGATCTGACCACTTGATGATAACCTGATGTCAAAATATTCGATTTGATATTTTTGGCATATATGATTAAATCATAGTCACTTTTGCTTAGAATGAGTATTTTGCTAAGATAAGCATCGGTGTATGAAGTTCATCTTAGTTTGAATGTACTTTTCTAAATGGAAGCAGCCTGGCTTTCAACGGTATTTATTTGAAAACGTGAGCCCCAAAAACTTGAGTGCTTGCACATTTTTAAGTGTAAAATTATTTGTGCCGACTTTCCGCATCGCATAATCGTTTTCTGCAAACGTACAACTTTTTGGATGTCTTTGTTCATGTAATTGCCCTGGAGGAATTAAGCCAGTTTGAAATCTTTCCAGGTTATAAGTTATTTTTTTCTTTTGTTAAAATATAAACATCGTTATATAGACAATGTTCAATTCGTGAAATTCGGCAAAGGTTTTACTTATTTCGTTGATTGCAATTTGAAAAACTGTGACAGATAGAGGAGGTCCTTAGGTGTTCCATACAATTTAAAAAAAGCAAAAAGGCTTAAATCTTCTTAGAGCAATTCCTTGAATTTCGGAATAAAAATACTCGTAGTTTTTTGCATAACTAAAGATTCGCCAATGAAGCGATCAGATTAGATGCAGATTGTGAACGAAGCGGTGAAGAATCGTCACTAGAAAACTCTTACATCCTTAAGTGATAGAAGCTTAGAAGCGAAAGGCTTAAAAAATTGTCGTTTTTCTCGAAATTATTTCAGTTTCTTACATATAATGAACGCATATGCGGGCAAGTCACAAGCATTTTTTGACGTAGGATTCTTAAACGATCATCGTATGTCCCTTCGCAAATTTCAGCCTCCTATCAACATACTTATGACTGTGACGATTTCCTAATTAAAATCGACCAAATTGACCGATTTTGATAGGAATAGGTAACAGGCCATCGGCATCGCCAAAACTAATCGAGGTAGAAAGGAAATTAGTAACAGAAATCTCTAAAGGTCTTTTCATATAAATAAAAGTCACCAAAGAACTTTGGAAGTTTACATGCCTTACAACGACTTTCTTTTTTTTGGCAAATTGAAAGAAATTCAAAGGCGTTTAAGTGCACTGGCTCAGTGGTTCTAGGATTGAGATATAGGAACCAGTAAATTTAGGTATAAGGCGGAGCATTTATTATGATGAGTGAAATGATTACACAACAGTCTCAGGTGGCATGTCATCTTTCATTGACCCACTGATTACTTGAGAAAAAGAAGAAAGAGAAGAGGTGTAAGGAAATGGATACACAGAGCACCCTTTGGACAAAATGAATGGATTGAATTTTCGCGAATTCTAGATTGAAAATCATAATATAACCCCTGTCGAGTACAACGACATATTACGGATGTCCTTGATGGCACACCACATGTTTTTAGAGATGAAAACTCAAGCTTGTTTTGAATTTCTCAACGTAAGACAATCGAGCTTATTTTAAATTTAACGCTTCCAACGTATTGAAGATGTCTTTTTAAAATAAAAATTCCCTTTATTTTTTGAACACGATGTTGTTAAAAGCATAAAATAAAAATAATATTTTTCCAACATATTATAAATTATGTAATTTTGTAAAGTTGTGCACCTCATGCATACAAACAATACGTGCCAATATACCGAATGATTTGAATAAAGTTTTATGTTAATTTTTTTTTTTTTTTTTTTTTTTATGCAACATTGAAGTGTGTTTAGAGAACTAATGAGAGCTAATTATGATATTATGTGAAAAACTTCCTGAAATTTGAGGCACAGTGACAAACAACAACATCTAGAGAAATTTATCTAATGTCCTCCAACTGCTCTAAAGTAACGACAGTAACAGCACCGACAGTAATAATGGTATTAGTAGCGATAATAATACTTATAAATGCAATACACTTAGATATGCTTGCAATCTCTCAGTGTTAGTGTATTTCCGCCCCATGGTCTATTGACCATAACGTTAATACAAACTGTAGACACGTACATAAAAACGACTATAAAAAAGATGTATGGAAAGGAGAAGTAAAAACAAAATACATTAAACAAAGTAAAATCAATTTGAAATGCATACATTAAACGATTTACGAAATCATAATCAAAACTTTTCGACAAAAGTATGTAAATTTTTGTCTCTAAATACATAACAACCCCCACCCAAGCGAGCTATTATCTATCGTCTAAAGACACTCCGATAAGTTAAATAACTTTTGAAATTTATGCAAAAAAAAAAAAAAAAAATTTTTTTTAAAAATCATAATATTTGTAAACGGTGGACTGACAGACAGGCAGACAGCTAGTAATAGTCATTGCAAGCTATCATCACCGAGGGGAGCCCTTTTTCATAAGCTCTATGTATATGATCTGAACGCCGCACTGAATGATAATTACTCTACAACAAAGACTAAAGCGAACAACAATTTTTGTTTTTAAAAAACACACACATGATTACACGTAGCGCACCATCAACCATCAAACAACAAACAAACAATTCATCAACAATTTTTCGTAATTCTCATGAAAATAAATAATACGAAGAAAAAAAAAAACCATACAAGCAACTAACAGAAAGGCGACTGACTACTCGTGTTGTTGGGAATACACAATGTTCAGTAAAATCAACACACATATACAAACATACAAACATACACACAATACCTGAATACCTGAAGATAATTGCTAACCACCTACAATTAAACGACCAATATAACGAACACGTAAACGCGCGGTCTACGTACCCATATAGATATAAGAAAGTATTGAAGACCGGCAACAGTTTTTATATCAAAGTTGAATGATCTTGTTTTGCCCGGTGGCAGTGGCATAAGCACCTATTTATTGTCCACTATTATCGCAACGATCAAAAAGACTTATTTTATTGGTTCAATTCGATATTTTTTTTTTTGTCTCTTTGCTTTCAATTCGATGGCCATACGATGTCTGCAGGGTACATTTTAAATGACAAGCGTGCTAGTTGCGTTTGTTATAGGAATGAAATAACAATGATAACAATAACGGGCTTTAATTATAATCGTACAAGAAGTACAATAGCAAGAATTTCAATGTTCACAAACTAAGCTACTGGGAACAAAAATTTCAAAAAATATTCAATAAAGATAGTCGTCTGTCTATAGAAAAATATAATGCCACAACCTCCTGGCCCTCAAGGTGTATAAAGTGTACAATCTCTCGATGACTTAACATTAAGAACATGAGGTAATAAGAGTTAAACACAATGCATTTCCTTTTTAAGCTTCATTTCATCAATTGGCTCTTGTTCCCAAATTTTATTTGTTCCACAGCCAAATACCTGAATGTGGCGACATACCTGACATCTACAGAACTGTACAGGGCTGTATTTCCGACTATTCTTTCGATCGTTGCAGCCAGTTCATAGTGCGCTGCTTTTTATGTTGCTTGTTATGCGATAAGAGAGCTTCGCTATCGGTTTTTAAGCGCAAATTAATTGCAAGGTCCTAAGTAGCAATGGCTCTCTAAGTAGTAATGATTTTAAAATTCTTTTCATAATTTTTTCCACAAACTCTGGTCTCTTTTCTATCTGTTTCTGTCACTATTCGTACTTAAATTTCAGAACCTCCCAAAAATAACAATTTTGTATAAAGCAATTGAACTGGCCTCTTGAAAATCGCCGAAAGCTTAATAATGCTCCTACCGCAAACCCGAGCAGATAGGATCGCTACTAAGCCGATGTTCGCCGATGGTCTTAACTATGAACGCCTAGTCGAAAAAATCATAATATTCTACTTATTATTCCTTTCTCTTTCTCGCTTCTTTCCGACCGACACAGTGTTGCGCGTATAGGGTAAACAATCTAAATGATTAGTCATAGTTTAAAAAAGAACTTGGCATACTCGGTAGTCGAATTGTATGAGAGTTCAAAGTTCGCTTATTCAAATTTATGTATACAAAGTATCCCAAAAATTCAGACGAGGTTTCAATTTTATGCCACTTGGGCGATAAGGCGTAGCCACGGAAAAGAAAGACAGCGTGACAGCTGACAATTCAGGATTATGGAAAATGGAGCGACGCAAGAAAACACAACGTACTTTCATTGTTGAGCAACATTTTAAAAATAATGAACGCTTCTTCTTCATGGTTCTGTTAATGGATGAAATTGTCGCATTCGGTGCTCAGATAATCTACAAGAGATTATTAAGAAATCAATGCATTCACAACGTGCCAAAAAGACGGCTGCTAAGACAATAACATTCAAAAGCGCACGCTATTGTGATGGGGAAGGCATGTGATTTCAACAGGACGGTTTCAGCTCCCACACATTTTTCCACACACAACTCTAAGAACAGTTCAAATAATGCAAGAGTCATTTTCTCGCCGGGCAATTTCCCTTTCTGGTGATTAGAATTGGCCGTTTAGAGGATGCAATTATTTGTACTTGGACTTTCTTGTTTGCCGTTTTTGGAAGCGCACGAGCACCCATTTTCAATTTCAATTTCATCAAATGAGTACATACATACCTAGTAGAACTTTTACCAGATATATTGCCTCAAACATAATCCCTATACCCTATATAGTATACATAATAATGAATAATAAGTTTATGATTTTCAAACCTATGGTTTTCATATCTGTTTTCTGAATTTTAGGATAGCCTTTATATTAGTGTTACCAAAATTACGCGACTTTAAGGCCGCCTATGGATAAGAATGTCAAATGTATTTTCCCAACTGTATATATATATTGTTGATCAGCCAGATTTTGTAACTTGACTTATCCACAGTTCGTTTATTGTTTAGTTACCGGGACAAAAATATCGGCTGAGATAGAAACTGAATAAAGGCCTTCTAAATTGACTTCAGCAGATCGGGTTATCAATTTGCGAAATAAATCTAAAAAAATGAAAGCCCAGAACTCTAATAAAATTTCATTAAGGAATTATGATCTGTGGCAAGTTTTGGCTTGAAATTTATTTTGGATCCGCTCAAAAATTCTGGTTGGATTCATTAAGACAACCATAGTATATGGAAAACTTTTGGAAATTTTTCTGATTACGATTCGATTTTCTTATTTGATATATCTTTACAAATGGGTATTCAAAATTCGCTTTAAACAGAAAATTGCTCTCCTCCCTCTCTCTTTTTCCATTTAATTATCTAAACAGTAGTTCGTTCTGGTTTCCCAACCATTACATTATTCTATATCTTGGGTGGAGATTATAAGTTTTGCTATAATTTTCTTGTTGTTTGTTTTCATGTCTATGCACTGATGCGTCTTGGCTTTGAGGAATAAGGAAGGAAATTCAACAAAAAAAACATTGTAAATTATTAAATATAATGATTAGAGAAATGACAAAAAGAAAAGTTGCGAAATTACTCTAAAAACATTGATTATTATCTTTCACTATCTCGATTATCTTAGCAAAACGTAGCAATTTTCCTCGGTCAAGTCAATGGTAAATCTTGCTATTATTATTATTAATTTCACAATATTTCAACCAATAATAAAATATCAATAAAAGCAAATAACGAAGTCATGTTCGTCTTGCAATAATTTTTAGACATTTGTGATTTAAGATAAATGTACAGATTAGATCACATGACATGGCTATCATAAAAATTTCTACTAACTTTCAGATCCATATCGTCGCAATTCTCGATTAATTTACAAAAGTCTTATTTTTAAAGTCTTTCACTTTTTCTTTTCGAGTCCATCCAATGTGTTAACTATTATGGATTCCGTTTTTTGATAGATCGCGGCTGTTCTTAAACTTCAATGATAGAAGTGCCTAAGTTGATCAACAAACCTGTTGGTTCAGAAGGTTGGTTCCGCTCTTCATATTTCAAACATTGCAGCGTAAGATATGAATCCCGCTTTTGTGCGCAACCGATCGTCGTTTCTTTACCTTACTTGCCGTCTGTTTTTTATACAACAACGCAAAAAAACAAAAAAAAATAATAGGTTCGCAGGATGACATTTTGATCGAAAATAGTATTAAATTTTGACACAATTCGTTTGAGGGCGGATACTTTCTAAAAATCATATCGCTTTACTTATAGGCATTATACGAACGATGTGTTATTGCTAAAGTGAGCGATATAAAAAAGCACTTGTTCAAGAATCATCCATATTGCACCTTTCCGAATTCCTTGTTTTTATATAAGGGACCTTCTGTCTGGGTCACGTGATAGGGTTTACTCGTCCATTCTCTTATACTCGCGAGAAAGGAAGTTTTGTTAACTGACTGATCCATTCCATTCGCGATCTATTCTACTCCTTCTTAAAGTCCTCACTCTACTGGAGTAATTTTCCAAATTTATTCTTTCATGCAAGAACCGTGATATCCATCCAGAATCGTCGATTGGTTTCTGATGCGTCCGTCCATGTGTCTCCAAGACATAAATTTCCCTGTTTAGTAGCCCAATAAACATTGAACACCAATTAGCTCCATTTTTCATAGATACATCAAAACCAAAGGAACTGAAGTAATTCAAAATGTTATGCTTAATGTATTCAGAGAGCCCGTATTTCCTCAATAAACGCCTCTGCTGATAAGTATCTTCTTTTAGCCAAGTATATTAAAAGCTAACAGCTGTTCTTAGTCTAAAACGTTCCTCATATAATAAGAATAAAACACGAAACACGTGCCAATTTCCGTTTTATAGCTTACGTCTGACTTCTTTTTAATTTTTTTAATTTAAAATTTTTTGAATTTAAAAATAAAGAAAAGGGGGAACTTTTTTTTTTTGTCACATCTATTCAAATATAAATAAGCTGCACATACGTTTTTTGTGTAAGAGATTGTGGATAACATTAAAATTTGGAGGGTGAATTATAGTTTCCATTCGTTCACGACAGAAAAAAGAATTTTCATCTATTTTTAAGCATATGTCTTCTTTTTCAGCTACAGCTACCAGAAGTTATTGAGTTCGCACATCGATATGAATTAATCGGTGAAGCTTGAATTGAGAAGGTTCTTCGCAAAAAGAAACCCAAAGAGATTTATTATCATATTTGATATTTCGTGATTCCCTTCTTTACAGATTTTCTTTCTATGACGAACTAACGTCTTTTTATACATCTATTCCTGACCCATGCATTTCTCATGGTCGACCAACAAAGCTCTCTAATCTTTTTAGGGTTTTTTTTCTTCATGCAACATTCTGTTCAAACTGTGATTGAATAAAGATCTACGCATAAAATAATAATAATAATAATAATAATACTAATAATAATAGTGCTTATAATGATAATGATAGCAATTAGCAATAATATAAAAAATTACAAAATAATTTATCTTTTAATTGCTCTAAATAGAATTAAACGTGACATGTTATGCTTTATGATATACACGTATGTTTGTACAGGGGGTTTAACAAGAGGTGCCATCTCAAGCATCTCATCGCAATTTTAAAACTGCCAATTTACAATTATCGTTGCGGTAATATTCTGCAAGTAAGAACTTGGAATCGTATAATGCAATGAAAGAGTGAAAATTCACTATTCAACAAAAATGTTGAAAATATCGCGAAAACGCTTCACAAAATTTGCGCTGCTTTTGATCAACATTAAGCCGCCTTTCGTTGTAGTAAATTTAATCGACAAACTCTCACTCGTCCATCCAGGTCAATTAGGAATGTGATTGAAAATCATTGTTCATCTATTGCAAGACACCCATAATAATTGGGTATATCAAAAGCCACTAAGGTACACCAAATTTTGCATAGTGTGCTTACCCTATATGTTTGGAAACACGAACAGATCACGCACAAACTGTTTAGAAAAAGGCCGATGGTAAGAAGAACCAAGGCACACATTTGACAGATATTTTTTTCAGTTACTAACCTCGTAATTTATAACTTGAAGTGAAATGATGGCTCCCGCTAAAAGACCCTGTATATGTTTAAAATTACTTATAATTGGCATGTTAGCTTGGTTAGTTGGCATTAATTAATCATCAAAAAATTTAAATTATTATTATCATGCTTCATACAACTTGGAAGTGAGTATTATTATTATTATAAATTTAGCCAAAGAGTAAATTCTAAAACTAAAGTCTTAAAGCACTAGCATCTAAGGCTTTCGGCTTAACGGAAGTGAGCAGCTTTATATAGTTATTCGCTGTTGCTATAGAGAACTTCCATTCATACATCAATTGATTACCAATCGCTGTTCTATCACTTATCTGATCAGCTGTTTGATAGTCTAAACATTTTTAATGTTAAAATCGTAGTTCTTATTATTTCAGTTTTACTACTGAATGGGAATTCCTAAAACAAACTGTAAGGATAAAGTGTAGGCAACCCGGGAAAAACAAATAAATCATTTTGGCAGCTAACAGTTCCGGGGTAGTAAAAAACGGAGCATTACACAACACAGCAACGCGTTTTTATTATTGAACAATATTTCAAAATTAATGAAGGTTTGCTCATACTTCGTCGAAAATGAGTCTGCTTTAGCAATGACTTTTACTGGTGCTCAATATCGCGCTATGATAAGTCCATTCTGTCTTCCTAGACGATTTCACACGCCATACATCCAATATGTATGAAGCAGAATTTCGATAAAAGAAGAAGCAGTGGAAAGTCATTTGACCCTATGACCCATGTAAAAGCATAATATCTCTGTTTTCTGTATAACACATACGACAATTTACATCAAGGTATAACAAATGCTCGGCTTACATTAAAATCATACATGTTAGTGGATTAATTGAGCTCACTTTCACGTTGTTCATTTAGAATGTTTGGCAAATTCGCTCATATCAGATTGATCTTTGCTAAAATTTGTAAATTATGTTAAAAGTGTTTCAATATGTTTTAATACTTGAATATCAGATGCTTATCAACCGCAACCACGTTGTTAAGCAGTCATCTTTTTGTACGTGAAATGAAATTTATTCAAGTTTCCGATATATTTTTTCAAGTTTTTAACAACAATAGACAGACGCAAGTAAAAACAAATATAGGGAGGAAATTTTTGACTGAACAAATAGAACAAGACAACGGCAAGTTGAGTGTAGGATAACTCAATGAACTGCCGAACAATCGTACGAGAAAGAATAAAATATTACGCAGATAGCCAGATACATGGATATACAAACAAGCAGACGAAGGTGCAAACAAGTTCGCAGATGAATTGACAAATAGTCAGGCGGTCACTTCGAACAAGGGGGAAACAAATAGAAGGAGAAATACAATTAAATTGGTTCCTGCTCACGTAAATGAAAAGAAGCGACGTAATAGGCGGGTAGCGAGATAGAAAACAAAGAGGATTACGAACGGATGGGTAAACGAGTAGCGGGATAGAAAGCAACGAGAATTACGAATAGATAGGTAAACGAATGGATAAAATAAACGGAACTGGGAAGGGGAATCTTGCGCAAAAGTAGACTAAGAAACGGACACATATAAAAGACTGGCAGATAGGTGATTAATGAACAAATATAAGAAGCTAAACAATTAAAGTGTTCGCGTGGATGAAAAAATGCTTAGGTTGGACAATTGACACAATATGCGTCTGAAAAAAATCAGACAAGCGAACGAACAGGTGGAGACAACAAATAGACCGATTGGGTAATCGACGGACTAATTGAAGGGACAAAAGATGAATACAAAATAATCGAAGAATAAGTACATTGAGGTAAAGAAAAAAAATTAGCCTAATGAATAGCGAGAGACAAACAGAAACCAATTAACAGACGAACGGGTGTATGAGCATCGAACTGTAATAAGATGAGTGAAAGCAAAGAGAGAAAAAAAGGTAGATCGAGGAAGGAACGCACGTTGAATAGTCAAAAACGACGAATGAAAATGCGAGCAGTGAAACATATGAAACGATGAACGAAACGACAGACGAACAAAAAATAGAGATGTGCAACCATTCCTCTATTAATATTGTAGTGTTGATAATACTGTACGAGTATAAAATATTATATATATGTTGAGCAGACATATATAGTAATGTATTGACTGAAAATCTCAAGAATTTGCTCGGATTTGGTTTATGATATTTCTGAAGCGTAAACTCCAGGTTTCACATTTCCAAACCACGAACGTACCTTACAGCAGACTCAAATATTCTCACTACAATTTCAACTTAATTATATGTGCGTACAACATATAAAATTACAACCTCGCCTAAGACTATAAAAAATGTTTAAATATTGTCTTTTATTGCTACTCTACTCTAAGCTCTTATACACAGCTGCTTCAAGTTATAAACCACAGATATATTGCTTATACATATATATATAAACGAATAAAAGCTCATGATTCTCTAGCAGTGCACGTGTTACAGAAACAACACAAACTTGAGATTTGCTTATTAGCTGCAGATGTTTACCTGATGTGTGCATTTTGTATAAAAACGTGTGCATGTGCAAATCAGTAGTGTTTTGCATATTTATAGTGACATGTGCTTGTTGCTAGAAGTTCAACATGATTTCGAACTTTTGCAATGAAACTGAAAACTGAAATCCATCAACAGATCAGCGCAATATTTACAGAAGTAAAAGTGTGACTATATAGTTACAGCAAAGCACACTACAGTATGTAAATATTTATAAGTGAAAACGAATTTCAAGAAATTTATATCAAATATTGTATAAATGTGTATGCATGTGTGCGAAAAACTAATTACAACTATGTAGAATAAATTCAATAATAGGAAATTGCGCGAAGTACGCTGAGCATTTCTTCTCATCTCGTAGTCAATACGCCGGCTATTGTTAGTAGGAACTTGCATAGACAACACTATTCTTTCTTCCCTCCTCTGTGAAGTAAGACGGCGAGAAAATATATCAAATTTCTTGATTTTTCTCATTAAAGTTTCAGTCGCATAGACCGCGACGAAGTGTTTTCCTTTCCTTTCTTAACATTTTTGTAATTTATTCTATTTATTGCACTTGCCATCAACATGAAAATCAAAGTCAAGTTTGCACATGTAAATTAACACAAGTGGCTTACCAGAAAGCGTAAAAGAAATGTATAGAGAGAGAAAGAGAGAGAGAGAGAGAGAGAGAGAGAGCGAGAAAGTGAGACAAAGGAATAGAAAAGTTGCAAGAAAATGATGGGCTTTTGAAGAGTTGTATATAAGTTTATAAGATTGTGTTTACCTGCATGTACGTATATCATATTTATGTAAGCATGTATGTTCGTATCGTATGTATTTATGAACTTATGTATAATTTTAAATTATATAAAAATATAAGATCATTTCTTTCATATTTTTCTTATTTTATTTAGTTTCCTTTTCTTTTTTTTTTTTTGTCTTTTGTTAAATGTTTCAGGAGTAGTTGAAAACTATCTTTACAACGAAAACGTGAAACTGTAGGATCTTTTATAACATAATATAAACATCACAACAATCACTATTTTATCATTTTGTTGACTTTTATGCATACAAATGTTGGCTGCAGTTGAATTGTTTATCTTATGTACAGGCCACGCTTTATACGGCGTCACCCTTGTGTATGCGCACACTTGTTTATAGTCGTCGTCCATCACAAACATGAAACAACACTTGAAGACTTGTTTCACTTTTCCTCTCTCTTTTTCTCTGTCTCTCCTCTTTCTTTCTCCCTCTTATTTTACAGTTAAAATTATTACCACTACGTGTGTGTTGTCAGTATTACTGCTGTTGTTATACTTGAGCCAGCAGCAATTTCCTATTATAAAGTGCTTACCAATGTTGCCTTTGCCATTGTTGTTGGCAAATGCTGTTGCAGCTTTTGCTTTATATACCTATAGAGCTTAGCATGAAAAGTACTCGTTTAGCTCTAGCGCTTATGCCATATAATGCGATATTTATTGCGATTGTCTGCTAATGTATAACGTTTTTATTTAAAGTAAACAATTTTTATTGAAACGGTTCAATAATATCTTGACTAACTAAGCAAACCGTATATAATAATTATTTCTCCAGTCATTAGCGCATCTTTCAAAAGATTTTAATCGCTTTTCATTCAACAAATTTTTCATTTAATTTTTGGGAGAATTTCAAATTTGCCACGATTTTAACAAAATTCTCTTTTACATCGTCACCAAGACTATTTTTTTTTGTTTTTTTTGTTTCTTATGTTTCTCATCTCCTTATTTGAAAAGTTACTTCTCCTTCCGATGACGATAATGTAATCAGAACCATGTAGAAGCTTTCCAAATTAAAATTCCTCTTCACGAATCTTTTTACTAAATGATGCCATGCGAGATAAACAAACTCTCCCAAGCGTCGAAAATTTTGCAATGTACAAGCGAATAGAGCATTTTTATAGGACTTTTTCTATTTAGATCCATGTAAACTTTCTTATGCATTTCTCTTTTATTTTTAACATTTTATGATGGGATAATTTATCCATCGCCGTTTTTTACGATTTAGGGCAATGTTTATTGTATTAAAAAATTTGGAATCCGACAATTTAACCTTAGCCTCAACTTGAGAGAATTTCTCCTATTAGTCAATCGCCTCACTGAACGATGCTTGTAAAATGACCAAGCACAAGTTACTTGAAAGGATATTACGCTTTTAGGCGTAAATGTCGCTGATAACACGGAGATCACGGATATTGGTGTAGCATAAGCACGCAAAGACTCGTATTCGCCTACATTGAGTTCACACAAAAAGTGGAGCGTCGCGGACCTCTTATCAACCTAGAGAATCGAATTATTGGACAAGGAATTTAACAATTTTGTGAAGACCCTCTATATGTTTTTGATTAGCTTAAGATTCGTACCAGATATACTAATTTCAGGCTGCAGATTACTCTGTTTTTTTAAGAAATTTTAGAGCAATAACAACAACAAAGCATATCTACTAAGAGCAGTTTAGACGACAAAAAAGAAAAGCAGCTGTCTTTCCAGCATTTTTTCCAGCATTTCTTCTAATGTTTTTGTATTAGGACTCCAAACGTTCTTTAGAATATACACAGGTACCAAACCTTGAAAAATTTAAGATAACAAGCACAATCACCCCCGGAATCATAAATTTATTTATTACGGCGTACGCGGTATTTTGAATTTATATTTTTGTTAACTGCAAACGGCGTGCAATGTAATAATACCCTTCGAGTTTTCTTCTATTACTTCATTTTTCTTAGCTTAGACTTGCCTCGCCTTGCCGTGCAAAAGCGAATGAAATTCTTGTACACCAATTTTATGTTGATATTCAAATTGGAATAGAAAAACCATATTTGTGAAATCGGTTTGTTAAAATAACACCTGGAATTTTATGACATTTTTATCAACGGCTTAGGCAAAACCTTGCCGAATAAAATTAGTTGGCTTAAAAAACTTATCTTATTTACCTAGTAATTTATTAGAAAATTAATTAAAACTCGGGAAATGTAAAAATGATTTTAGCATATGCATATATATGTATATAAATACAGCTGTCAACTTTATTAATGTCCGAGTAAAGAACCTAGTGTTCACATTGAAAATTTTTTAATCAACTCAGCAAGTCATCGGTTATTGGTTTTCTGACACTGCGAAGAAGAAGAATTGTAATTGTGGAATTAAACATAAAGCATTGCTTAACAAATTTTAGAAATTTCAATTTCAGTATTCGTTCGCAACAAAAGGGCGCAACGCTAGGACTGAATTGAAAGAAATCGATTCTTTAAAAAAAAAGGGGCCCAGCTGTCCATGCATATTAACTGAGAAGAAGAGCATAGAGGAAATTTTCGCTAATTCTTCTAATAATAATGGCTTAGACATGGACTTAACTTCTGCTGTCTTTGTCGTGTTGCTAATGGTACCCCATACATAACACACACATTATGTGTTCCTAAACACTAGTAATCACAGCAACATTCTTCCGCTGCAAGTAAATATGTTGCAACGTCCTGACATCTAAATAAAGGAAGTGAGAAGAAAGACTTCATACCTACGCTAAAAATCTGATATCAACTTCATTACTGATGCACTGAGAAGTGGTTCCTAAAAGCGCTAAATTACGATTTAAATGGATGCTGTGTCGACAATGTAAGCTAAAAACAAATTATTAATGCTATAATGGCTCTTAACGATTTCAACCTGCTCTCTGCTAGGTATACTTATATCCAATTTGATATTTGATAGTGATTCGGCGCATTCTTTGTTTAGAAATCTTTTCTAGACAAAATTTGGAGGAAAATAACTTTTTGTCCGAATTTCGCCAAAAAAAATATTGTATTTTACTCCTATTTGCGATTGATACAAATATATCGATTTTAGGTAAGCGATTCACACTTAGCATATATTTACCCAAAGCAATAGCAGATGCCGCCTTTCATTTTGCGGCCATTATCGTCTTCTTAGCGCGAAGATCAATTTCTTTTCAAGACTCTACACCTTTCCCTCCAGTATACTGCTGCCAAAAGCTTTCTTATATAAAAATCTTTTCTTTCTTTTATATGCGAAGTAAGATATAGAGAAATTGAATTTTAAATTCTGATATGCTTGTTGATAGAAATGGTGGTTTTTAGATCTTTCGCAGTTTACGATTGCTAGTAATAAAATTTACAATTTATTCCGTTCAACTGTATCGCGCAATAAAAATCATTATTAAGCCTAAATTGTTATAAAAAGCTTTAAACTTAAGCATACAATTAAGTAATAGAAAAAAAGAACCGACACACTTTAACCATACATATGCACGCGCCATATTCATGCCGCATACACGTAAGTGCGTGTATGACAGGTATATATATATATATACATATATGTATACATATATATATAAAATTAAACCAGCTCTTTGATTTGATAAATTGTGTCAAAACGATTTAAAAAGCCGCGTAAAGTTTTTACCTCTCTTTGCGCAATTACGACAGAGAACAGGTTTCATAAAGCATACAATGTATATGTGCGTATGAAAAAAAAAAAAAAAAAAAAAATCTAAACCAATACGTATTAAATATCGAGAATAGTCTGAATTCAATATTTAATGATAAGTTGTCACATTAAAATGCTTGATTTCATAAATTCATTAACGAGTAATCGTTTGATTTTCCTACCG